>NC_084956.1:21345107-21645107 GCF_949316205.1 Platichthys flesus | reverse complement strand
ACACTTGAAATCATCAAAATTACCCCAACAAATAGCACTTACTGTTTTCTAAACTCAAGCTGGTGCTTGTGTTAGGGTAATATTGGTGATTAAAATGTTCTGCTTACATTTGATTGTTATTCAACTACAGTGTATGTCTTCCTGAAATGTGTTCCACATTCCTGCAAGTGATTCCTGTACTCTTACTCAGTACAGTATAGACTTTACCAATGAAGAACTTGACCTAACCAAGACAACCCCAAAGAGAAGCACTTATGAAGAAGAGAATCATCAGTGGCTCCATTTGAGGTGATCTGAGCTGGATTCACAAGGGGAAATGGCTTTGGATTCATTCAGTTCTTGTTGTTGTCACTTCAAACTTCCCCAACAAGTAGCACTTACTGCATTCAACAAACAAGTTAATGCTCAAGTTGGGGTAATAGGTAAGACAGAATTCTTCAGCAATTCTTCATGAACTATGTGAAGGAAAAATAATTGCAAAATCAGCAACACTACCCCAGCAGATAGCACTTGTTGCTTTCCAAAATCATGTATGTGCTTGTGTTAGGGTAAAGCTGGAGACAAATTGATTGCCTTCGCTAATAATACAAAATATACAGTCTGGCGATGACCAGGTTTTCTGAAAACTTACAACCAGCGCCACAGACAAAGAAAAACAATTATAAGTGAGTATTTTAGAAGATTTAATATAAACTTGATGAATCTTCAAGTAATGGCCTCTGTCTAGTAAATCTACCATAACAATTTGCTGAAAAAAATACAGCAGTCAGTGTTGGAGATTGGCCACTGGCTAAATCCTTTTTAACCAAAAGCTCTACCTTAGTTAAGACTTGCCTCATGGTCCAGCTGGTCCTTTGCAGCATCTTCTGTGTTGTGTTCCAGCACCAGTAGATCGTCTTCTACAACGTTACCCATTTTAAGCTTGAATGTAGCCACACCCACACTGCCCCATCCTCTTTCAGTAGGAGGTTTCAATGGTCTTGGTAAAGGTTCGTTAAGGAAAGGATCACACCTTCATGAGACGTCTATCATGTATGCAGGGTTGCTGATGATAGGCCAATTGGAATTCAACTACTTTTGTGAATACATCTCATTGCCAGATAGTAGCCTGCAGTTGAAGCTAGAGGAGTTTCTAAAGTAATATCAAATAGCAACACAATGTCTTCTGAAATTAATTTTTCTTATCAAGGAATTGAATCATTGCTGAAATATTATGTTGCCGTATATATCCCAACCAAAACAACCCCAAAGAGAAGCACTTATGAAGCCAGAAATCACGAGTGGCTCCATTTGAGGGGATCAGAGTTGGATTTCCATAACATTGTGTCTTTTCATGTTGTTTTTGTCGATTAAAACTGCCCCAACAAGTAGCACTTACTGAATACAACTGTCAAGTCAGTGCTCAAGTGAGGGTAATGGTAAAGACGTACAAAAGACTTGCAATGTTCTTTCCAGTCATAAAACACCAGAAATGAATGTACAAAGCAACTGTGGAGAGAACATGGACACTTGAAATCATCAAACTTACCCCAACAAATAGCACTTACTGTTTTCTAAACTCAAGCTGGTGCTTGTGTAAGGGTAGTATTGGTGATTACAATTTTCTGCTCACATTTGGATGTTATTCAACTACAGTGTATGTCTTCCTGAAATGTGTTCCACATTCCTGCAAGTGCTTCCTGTACTCTTACTCAGTACAGTTTAGACTTTCCCAATGAAGAACTTGACCTAACCAAGACAACCCCAAAGAGAAGCACTTATGAAGAAGAGAATCATCAGTGGCTCCATTTGAGGTGATCTGAGCTGGATTCACAAGAGGAAATGGCTTTGGATTCATTCAGTTGTTGTTGTCACTTAAAACGTCCCCAACAAGTAGCACTTACTGAATTCAACAAACAAGTTAATGCTCAAGTCAGGGTAATAGGTAGGACCAACTCTCAAACTAGGAATTCTTCAGAAATTAATCATATAACATGTCCATCTTCATGAACTGTGTGAAGGAAATAGAAGAGCACAATCACCAGCACTACCCCAACAAATAGCACTTATTGCTTTCAGAAGGCAAGTTTTTGCTTGTGTTAGGGTAAAGCTGGTGACCACCTAGCTGTGAAACAAAATGTCTTCTGAAATAAATTTTTCTGAATATCTTTGGATCCACAAGCAACTACATAGCAGTTTCTTTTTATTTCTGATTTCATATCAAGGAATTGAATCATTGCTGAAATATTATGTTGCTGTATATATCCCAACCAAAACAACCCCAAAGAGAAGCACTTATGAAGCTAGAAATCACGAGTGGCTCTATTTGAGGGGATCAGAGCTGGATTTCCATAACATTGTGTCTTTTCATGTTGTTTTTGTCGATTAAAACTGCCCCAACAAGTAGCACTTACTGAATTCAACTGTCAAGTCAGTGCTCAAGTGAGGGTAATGGTAAAGACGTACAAAAGACTTGCAATGTTCTTTCCAGTCATAAAACACCAGAAATGAATGTACAAAGCAGCTGTGGAGAGAACATGGACACTTGAAATCATCAAAATTACCCCAACAAATAGCACTTACTGTTTTCTAAACTCAAGCTGGTGCTTGTGTTAGGGTAATATTGGTGATTAAAATGTTCTGCTTACATTTGATTGTTATTCAACTACAGTGTATGTCTTCCTGAAATGTGTTCCACATTCCTGCAAGTGATTCCTGTACTCTTACTCAGTACAGTATAGACTTTACCAATGAAGAACTTGACCTAACCAAGACAACCCCAAAGAGAAGCACTTATGAAGAAGAGAATCATCAGTGGCTCCATTAGAGGTGATCTGAGCTGGATTCACAAGGGGAAATGGCTTTGGATTCATTCAGTTATTGTTGTTGTCACTTCAAACTTCCCCAACAAGTAGCACTTACTGCATTCAACAAACAAGTTAATGCTCAAGTTGGGGTAATAGGTAGGACAGAATTCTTCAGCAATTCTTCATGAACTATGTGAAGGAAAAATAATTGCAAAATCAGCAACACTACCCCAGCAGATAGCACTTGTTGCTTTCCAAAATCATGTATGTGCTTGTGTAAGGGTAAAGCTGGAGACAAATTGATTGCCTTCGCTTATAATACAAAATATACACTCTGGCGATGACCAAGTTTTCTGAAAACTTACAACCAGCGCCACAGACAAAGAAAAACAAATAAAAGTGAGTATTTTAGAAGATTTAATATAAACTTGATGAATCTTCAAGTAATGGCCCCTGTCTAGTAAATCTACCATAACAATTTGCTGAAAAAAATACAGCAGTCAGTGTTGGAGATTGGCCACTGGCTAAATCCTTTTTAACCAAAAGCTCTACCTTAGTTAAGACTTGCCTCATGGTCCAGCTGGTCCTTTGCAGCATCTTCTGTGTTGTGTTCCAGCACCAGTGGATCGTCTTCTACAACGTTACCCATTTTAAGCTTGAATGTAGCCACACCCACACTGCCCCATCCTCTTTCAGTAGGAGGTTTCAATGGTCTTGGTAAAGGTTCGTTAAGGAAAGGATCACACCTTCATGAGACGTCTATCATGTATGCAGGGTTGCTGATGATAGGCCAATTGGAATTCAACTACTTTTGTGAATACATCTCATTGCCAGATAGTAGCCTGCAGTTGAAGCTAGAGGAGTTTCTAAAGTAATATCAAATAGCAACACAATGTCTTCTGAAAGTGATTTTTCTTATCAAGGAATTGAATCATTGCTGAAATATTATGTTGCCGTATATATATCCCAACCAAAACAACCCCAAAGAGAAGCACTTATGAAGCCAGAAATCACGAGTGGCTCCATTTGAGGGGATCAGAGTTGGATTTCCATAACATTGTGTCTTTTCATGTTGTTTTTGTCGATTAAAACTGCCCCAACAAGTAGCACTTACTGAATACAACTGTCAAGTCAGTGCTCAAGTGAGGGTAATGGTAAAGACGTACAAAAGACTTGCAATGTTCTTTCCAGTCATAAAACACCAGAAATGAATGTACAAAGCAACTGTGGAGAGAACATGGACACTTGAAATCATCAAACTTACCCCAACAAATAGCACTTACTGTTTTCTAAACTCAAGCTGGTGCTTGTGTAAGGGTAATATTGGTGATTACAATTTTCTGCTTACATTTGATTGTTATTCAACTACAGTGTATGTCTTCCTGAAATGTGTTCCACATTCCTGCAAGTGATTCCTGTACTCTTACTCAGTACAGTATAGACTTTACCAATGAAGAACTTGACCTAACCAAGACAACCCCAAAGAGAAGCACTTATGAAGAAGAGAATCATCAGTGGCTCCATTAGAGGTGATCTGAGCTGGATTCACAAGGGGAAATGGCTTTGGATTCATTCAGTTATTGTTGTTGTCACTTCAAACTTCCCCAACAAGTAGCACTTACTGCATTCAACAAACAAGTTAATGCTCAAGTTGGGGTAATAGGTAGGACAGAATTCTTCAGCAATTCTTCATGAACTATGTGAAGGAAAAATAATTGCAAAATCAGCAACACTACCCCAGCAGATAGCACTTGTTGCTTTCCAAAATCATGTATGTGCTTGTGTAAGGGTAAAGCTGGAGACAAATTGATTGCCTTCGCTTATAATACAAAATATACACTCTGGCGATGACCAAGTTTTCTGAAAACTTACAACCAGCGCCACAGACAAAGAAAAACAAATAAAAGTGAGTATTTTAGAAGATTTAATATAAACTTGATGAATCTTCAAGTAATGGCCCCTGTCTAGTAAATCTACCATAACAATTTGCTGAAAAAAATACAGCAGTCAGTGTTGGAGATTGGCCACTGGCTAAATCCTTTTTAACCAAAAGCTCTACCTTAGTTAAGACTTGCCTCATGGTCCAGCTGGTCCTTTGCAGCATCTTCTGTGTTGTGTTCCAGCACCAGTGGATCGTCTTCTACAACGTTACCCATTTTAAGCTTGAATGTAGCCACACCCACACTGCCCCATCCTCTTTCAGTAGGAGGTTTCAATGGTCTTGGTAAAGGTTCGTTAAGGAAAGGATCACACCTTCATGAGACGTCTATCATGTATGCAGGGTTGCTGATGATAGGCCAATTGGAATTCAACTACTTTTGTGAATACATCTCATTGCCAGATAGTAGCCTGCAGTTGAAGCTAGAGGAGTTTCTAAAGTAATATCAAATAGCAACACAATGTCTTCTGAAAGTGATTTTTCTTATCAAGGAATTGAATCATTGCTGAAATATTATGTTGCCGTATATATATCCCAACCAAAACAACCCCAAAGAGAAGCACTTATGAAGCCAGAAATCACGAGTGGCTCCATTTGAGGGGATCAGAGTTGGATTTCCATAACATTGTGTCTTTTCATGTTGTTTTTGTCGATTAAAACTGCCCCAACAAGTAGCACTTACTGAATACAACTGTCAAGTCAGTGCTCAAGTGAGGGTAATGGTAAAGACGTACAAAAGACTTGCAATGTTCTTTCCAGTCATAAAACACCAGAAATGAATGTACAAAGCAACTGTGGAGAGAACATGGACACTTGAAATCATCAAAATTACCCCAACAAATAGCAATTACTGTTTTCTAAACTCAAGCTGGTGCTTGTGTAAGGGTAATATTGGTGATTACAATTTTCTGCTCACATTTGAATGTTATTCAACCACAGTGTATGTCTTCCTCAAATGTGTTCCTCATTCCTGCAAGTGCTTCCTGTACTCTTACTCAGTAAAGTTTAGACTTTCCCAATGAAGAACTTGACCTAACCAAGCCAACCCCAAAGAGAAGCACTTATGAAGAAGAGAATCATCAGTGGCTCCATTTGAGGTGATCTGAGTTGGATTCACAAGAGGAAATGGCTTTGGATTCATTCAGTTGTTGTTGTCTCTTAAAACGTCCCCAACAAGTAGCACTTACTGTATTCAACAAACAAGTTAATGCTCAAGTCAGGGTAATAGGTAGGACCAACTCTCAAACTAGGAATTCTTCAGAAATGAATCATATAACATGTCCATCTTCATGAACTGTGTGAAGGAAATAGAAGAGCACAATCACCAGCACTACCCCAATAAATAGCACTTACTGCTTTCAGAAGGCAAGTTTTTGCTTGTGTTAGGGTAAAGCTGGTGACCACCTAGCTGTGAAACAAAATGTCTTCTGAAATAAATTTTTCTGAATATCTTTGGATCCACAAGCAACTACATAGCAGTTTCTTTTGATTTCTGATTTCATATCAAGGAATTGAATCATTGCTGAAATATTATGTTGCTGTATATATCCCAACCAAAACAACCCCAAAGAGAAGCACTTATGAAGCCAGAAATCACGAGTGGCTCTATTTGAGGGGATCAGAGTTGGATTTCCATAACATTGTGTCTTTTCATGTTGTTTTTGTCGATTAAATCTGCCCCAACAAGTAGCACTTACTGGGTTAGGGTTAGGGTCAGAAGGCAAGTTTTTGCTTGTGTTAGGGTAAAGCTGGTGACCACCTAGCTGTGAAACAAAATGTCTTCTGAAATAAATTTTCCTGAATATCTTTGGATACACAAGCACCTACATAGCAGTTTCTTTTTATTTCTGATTTCATATCAAGGAATTGAATCATTGCTGAAATATTATGTTGCCGTATATATCCCAACCAAAACAACCCCAAAGAGAAGCACTTATGAAGCCAGAAATCATGAGTGGCTCTATTTGAGGGGATCAGAGTTGGATTTCCATAACATTGTGTCTTTTCATGTTGTTTTTGTCGATTAAAACTGCCCCAACAAGTAGCACTTACTGAATTCAACTGTCAAGTCAGTGCTCAAGTGAGGGTAATGGTGAAGACGTACAAAAGACTTGCAATGTTCTTTCCAGTCATAAAACACCAGAAATGAATGTACAAAGCAGCTGTGGAGAGAACATGGACACTTGAAATCATCAAAATTACCCCAACAAATAGCACTTACTGTTTTCTAAACTCAAGCTGGTGCTTGTGTTAGGGTAATATTGGTGATTAAAATGTTCTGCTTACATTTGATTGTTATTCAACTACAGTGTATGTCTTCCTGAAATGTGTTCCACATTCCTGCAAGTGATTCCTGTACTCTTACTCAGTACAGTATAGACTTTACCAATGAAGAACTTGACCTAACCAAGACAACCCCAAAGAGAAGCACTTATGAAGAAGAGAATCATCAGTGGCTCCATTTGAGGTGATCTGAGCTGGATTCACAAGGGGAAATGGCTTTGGATTCATTCAGTTCTTGTTGTTGTCACTTCAAACTTCCCCAACAAGTAGCACTTACTGCATTCAACAAACAAGTTAATGCTCAAGTTGGGGTAATAGGTAAGACAGAATTCTTCAGCAATTCTTCATGAACTATGTGAAGGAAAAATAATTGCAAAATCAGCAACACTACCCCAGCAGATAGCACTTGTTGCTTTCCAAAATCATGTATGTGCTTGTGTTAGGGTAAAGCTGGAGACAAATTGATTGCCTTCGCTAATAATACAAAATATACAGTCTGGCGATGACCAGGTTTTCTGAAAACTTACAACCAGCGCCACAGACAAAGAAAAACAATTATAAGTGAGTATTTTAGAAGATTTAATATAAACTTGATGAATCTTCAAGTAATGGCCTCTGTCTAGTAAATCTACCATAACAATTTGCTGAAAAAAATACAGCAGTCAGTGTTGGAGATTGGCCACTGGCTAAATCCTTTTTAACCAAAAGCTCTACCTTAGTTAAGACTTGCCTCATGGTCCAGCTGGTCCTTTGCAGCATCTTCTGTGTTGTGTTCCAGCACCAGTAGATCGTCTTCTACAACGTTACCCATTTTAAGCTTGAATGTAGCCACACCCACACTGCCCCATCCTCTTTCAGTAGGAGGTTTCAATGGTCTTGGTAAAGGTTCGTTAAGGAAAGGATCACACCTTCATGAGACGTCTATCATGTATGCAGGGTTGCTGATGATAGGCCAATTGGAATTCAACTACTTTTGTGAATACATCTCATTGCCAGATAGTAGCCTGCAGTTGAAGCTAGAGGAGTTTCTAAAGTAATATCAAATAGCAACACAATGTCTTCTGAAATTAATTTTTCTTATCAAGGAATTGAATCATTGCTGAAATATTATGTTGCCGTATATATCCCAACCAAAACAACCCCAAAGAGAAGCACTTATGAAGCCAGAAATCACGAGTGGCTCCATTTGAGGGGATCAGAGTTGGATTTCCATAACATTGTGTCTTTTCATGTTGTTTTTGTCGATTAAAACTGCCCCAACAAGTAGCACTTACTGAATACAACTGTCAAGTCAGTGCTCAAGTGAGGGTAATGGTAAAGACGTACAAAAGACTTGCAATGTTCTTTCCAGTCATAAAACACCAGAAATGAATGTACAAAGCAACTGTGGAGAGAACATGGACACTTGAAATCATCAAACTTACCCCAACAAATAGCACTTACTGTTTTCTAAACTCAAGCTGGTGCTTGTGTAAGGGTAGTATTGGTGATTACAATTTTCTGCTCACATTTGGATGTTATTCAACTACAGTGTATGTCTTCCTGAAATGTGTTCCACATTCCTGCAAGTGCTTCCTGTACTCTTACTCAGTACAGTTTAGACTTTCCCAATGAAGAACTTGACCTAACCAAGACAACCCCAAAGAGAAGCACTTATGAAGAAGAGAATCATCAGTGGCTCCATTTGAGGTGATCTGAGCTGGATTCACAAGAGGAAATGGCTTTGGATTCATTCAGTTGTTGTTGTCACTTAAAACGTCCCCAACAAGTAGCACTTACTGAATTCAACAAACAAGTTAATGCTCAAGTCAGGGTAATAGGTAGGACCAACTCTCAAACTAGGAATTCTTCAGAAATTAATCATATAACATGTCCATCTTCATGAACTGTGTGAAGGAAATAGAAGAGCACAATCACCAGCACTACCCCAACAAATAGCACTTATTGCTTTCAGAAGGCAAGTTTTTGCTTGTGTTAGGGTAAAGCTGGTGACCACCTAGCTGTGAAACAAAATGTCTTCTGAAATAAATTTTTCTGAATATCTTTGGATCCACAAGCAACTACATAGCAGTTTCTTTTTATTTCTGATTTCATATCAAGGAATTGAATCATTGCTGAAATATTATGTTGCTGTATATATCCCAACCAAAACAACCCCAAAGAGAAGCACTTATGAAGCTAGAAATCACGAGTGGCTCTATTTGAGGGGATCAGAGCTGGATTTCCATAACATTGTGTCTTTTCATGTTGTTTTTGTCGATTAAAACTGCCCCAACAAGTAGCACTTACTGAATTCAACTGTCAAGTCAGTGCTCAAGTGAGGGTAATGGTAAAGACGTACAAAAGACTTGCAATGTTCTTTCCAGTCATAAAACACCAGAAATGAATGTACAAAGCAGCTGTGGAGAGAACATGGACACTTGAAATCATCAAAATTACCCCAACAAATAGCACTTACTGTTTTCTAAACTCAAGCTGGTGCTTGTGTTAGGGTAATATTGGTGATTAAAATGTTCTGCTTACATTTGATTGTTATTCAACTACAGTGTATGTCTTCCTGAAATGTGTTCCACATTCCTGCAAGTGATTCCTGTACTCTTACTCAGTACAGTATAGACTTTACCAATGAAGAACTTGACCTAACCAAGACAACCCCAAAGAGAAGCACTTATGAAGAAGAGAATCATCAGTGGCTCCATTAGAGGTGATCTGAGCTGGATTCACAAGGGGAAATGGCTTTGGATTCATTCAGTTATTGTTGTTGTCACTTCAAACTTCCCCAACAAGTAGCACTTACTGCATTCAACAAACAAGTTAATGCTCAAGTTGGGGTAATAGGTAGGACAGAATTCTTCAGCAATTCTTCATGAACTATGTGAAGGAAAAATAATTGCAAAATCAGCAACACTACCCCAGCAGATAGCACTTGTTGCTTTCCAAAATCATGTATGTGCTTGTGTAAGGGTAAAGCTGGAGACAAATTGATTGCCTTCGCTTATAATACAAAATATACACTCTGGCGATGACCAAGTTTTCTGAAAACTTACAACCAGCGCCACAGACAAAGAAAAACAAATAAAAGTGAGTATTTTAGAAGATTTAATATAAACTTGATGAATCTTCAAGTAATGGCCCCTGTCTAGTAAATCTACCATAACAATTTGCTGAAAAAAATACAGCAGTCAGTGTTGGAGATTGGCCACTGGCTAAATCCTTTTTAACCAAAAGCTCTACCTTAGTTAAGACTTGCCTCATGGTCCAGCTGGTCCTTTGCAGCATCTTCTGTGTTGTGTTCCAGCACCAGTGGATCGTCTTCTACAACGTTACCCATTTTAAGCTTGAATGTAGCCACACCCACACTGCCCCATCCTCTTTCAGTAGGAGGTTTCAATGGTCTTGGTAAAGGTTCGTTAAGGAAAGGATCACACCTTCATGAGACGTCTATCATGTATGCAGGGTTGCTGATGATAGGCCAATTGGAATTCAACTGCTTTTGTGAATACATCTCATTGCCAGATAGTAGCCTGCAGTTGAAGCTAGAGGAGTTTCTAAAGTAATATCAAATAGCAACACAATGTCTTCTGAAAGTGATTTTTCTTATCAAGGAATTGAATCATTGCTGAAATATTATGTTGCCGTATATATATCCCAACCAAAACAACCCCAAAGAGAAGCACTTATGAAGCCAGAAATCACGAGTGGCTCCATTTGAGGGGATCAGAGTTGGATTTCCATAACATTGTGTCTTTTCATGTTGTTTTTGTCGATTAAAACTGCCCCAACAAGTAGCACTTACTGAATACAACTGTCAAGTCAGTGCTCAAGTGAGGGTAATGGTAAAGACGTACAAAAGACTTGCAATGTTCTTTCCAGTCATAAAACACCAGAAATGAATGTACAAAGCAACTGTGGAGAGAACATGGACACTTGAAATCATCAAAATTACCCCAACAAATAGCAATTACTGTTTTCTAAACTCAAGCTGGTGCTTGTGTAAGGGTAATATTGGTGATTACAATTTTCTGCTCACATTTGAATGTTATTCAACCACAGTGTATGTCTTCCTCAAATGTGTTCCTCATTCCTGCAAGTGCTTCCTGTACTCTTACTCAGTAAAGTTTAGACTTTCCCAATGAAGAACTTGACCTAACCAAGCCAACCCCAAAGAGAAGCACTTATGAAGAAGAGAATCATCAGTGGCTCCATTTGAGGTGATCTGAGTTGGATTCACAAGAGGAAATGGCTTTGGATTCATTCAGTTGTTGTTGTCTCTTAAAACGTCCCCAACAAGTAGCACTTACTGTATTCAACAAACAAGTTAATGCTCAAGTCAGGGTAATAGGTAGGACCAACTCTCAAACTAGGAATTCTTCAGAAATGAATCATATAACATGTCCATCTTCATGAACTGTGTGAAGGAAATAGAAGAGCACAATCACCAGCACTACCCCAATAAATAGCACTTACTGCTTTCAGAAGGCAAGTTTTTGCTTGTGTTAGGGTAAAGCTGGTGACCACCTAGCTGTGAAACAAAATGTCTTCTGAAATAAATTTTTCTGAATATCTTTGGATCCACAAGCAACTACATAGCAGTTTCTTTTGATTTCTGATTTCATATCAAGGAATTGAATCATTGCTGAAATATTATGTTGCTGTATATATCCGAACCAAAACAACCCCAAAGAGAAGCACTTATGAAGCCAGAAATCACGAGTGGCTCTATTTGAGGGGATCAGAGTTGGATTTCCATAACATTGTGTCTTTTCATGTTGTTTTTGTCGATTAAATCTGCCCCAACAAGTAGCACTTACTGGGTTAGGGTTAGGGTCAGAAGGCAAGTTTTTGCTTGTGTTAGGGTAAAGCTGGTGACCACCTAGCTGTGAAACAAAATGTCTTCTGAAATAAATTTTTCTGAATATCTTTGGATCCACAAGCAACTACATAGCAGTTTCTTTTGATTTCTGATTTCATATCAAGGAATTGAATCATTGCTGAAATATTATGTTGCTGTATATATCCCAACCAAAACAACCCCAAAGAGAAGCACTTATGAAGCCAGAAATCACGAGTGGCTCTATTTGAGGGGATCAGAGTTGGATTTCCATAACATTGTGTCTTTTCATGTTGTTTTTGTCGATTAAAACTGCCCCAACAAGTAGCACTTACTGAATTCAACTGTCAAGTCAGTGCTCAAGTGAGGGTAATGGTAAAGACGTACAAAAGACTTGCAATGTTCTTTCCAGTCATAAAACACCAGAAATGAATGTACAAAGCAGCTGTGGAGAGAACATGGACACTTGAAATCATCAAAATTACCCCAACAAACAGCACTTACTGTTTTCTAAACTCAAGCTGGTGCTTGTGTTAGGGTAATATTGGTGATTAAAATGTTCTGCTTACATTTGATTGTTATTCAACTACAGTGTATGTCTTCCTGAAATGTGTTCCACATTCCTGCAAGTGATTCCTGTACTCTTACTCAGTACAGTATAGACTTTACCAATGAAGAACTTGACCTAACCAAGACAACCCCAAAGAGAAGCACTTATGAAGAAGAGAATCATCAGTGGCTCCATTTGAGGTGATCTGAGCTGGATTCACAAGGGGAAATGGCTTTGGATTCATTCAGTTCTTGTTGTTGTCACTTCAAACTTCCCCAACAAGTAGCACTTACTGCATTCAACAAACAAGTTAATGCTCAAGTCAGGGTAATAGGTAGGACAGAATTCTTCAGCAATTCCTCATGAACTATGTGAAGGAAAAATAATTGCAAAATCAGCAACACTACCCCAGCAGAGAGCACTTGTTGCTTTCCAAAATCATGTATGTGCTTGTGTAAGGGTAAAGCTGGAGACAAATTGATTGCCTTCGCTAATAATACAAAATATACAGTCTGGCGATGACCAGGTTTTCTGAAAACTTACAACCAGCGCCACAGACAAAGAAAAACAATTATAAGTGAGTATTTTAGAAGATTTAATATAAACTTGATGAATCTTCAAGTAATGGCCCCTGTCTAGTAAATCTACCATAACAATTTGCTGAAAAAAATACAGCAGTCAGTGTTGGAGATTGGCCACTGGCTAAATCCTTTTTAACCAAAAGCTCTACCTTAGTTAAGACTTGCCTCATGGTCCAGCTGGTCCTTTGCAGCATCTTCTGTGTTGTGTTCCAGCACCAGCGGATCGTCTTTTACAACGTTACCCATTTTAAGCTTGAATGTAGCCACACCCACACTGCCCCATCCTCTTTCAGTAGGAGGTTTCAATGGTCTTGGTAAAGGTTCGTTAAGGAAAGGATCACACCTTCATGAGACGTCTATCATGTATGCAGGGTTGCTGATGATAGGCCAATTGGAATTCAACTACTTTTGTGAATACATCTCATTGCCAGATAGTAGCCTGCAGTTGAAGCTAGAGGAGTTTCTAAAGTAATATCAAATAGCAACACAATGTCTTCTGAAAGTGATTTTTCTTATCAAGGAATTGAATCATTGCTGAAATATTATGTTGCCGTATATATCCCAACCAAAACAACCCCAAAGAGAAGCACTTATGAAGCCAGAAATCACGAGTGGCTCCATTTGAGGGGATCAGAGTTGGATTTCCATAACATTGTGTCTTTTCATGTTGTTTTTGTTGATTAAAACTGCCCCAACAAGTAGCACTTACTGAATAAACCTGTCAAGTCAGTGCTCAAGTGAGGGTAATGGTAAAGACGTACAAAAGACTTGCAATGTTCTTTCCAGTCATAAAACACCAGAAATGAATGTACAAAGCAACTGTGGAGAGAACATGGACACTTGAAATCATCAAAATTACCCCAACAAATAGCAATTACTGTTTTCTAAACTCAAGCTGGTGCTTGTGTAAGGGTAGTATTGGTGATTACAATTTTCTGCTCACATTTGAATGTTATTCAACCACAGTGTATGTCTTCCTCAAATGTGTTCCACATTCCTGCAAGTGCTTCCTGTACTCTTACTCAGTAAAGTTTAGACTTTCCCAATGAAGAACTTGACCTAACCAAGCCAACCCCAAAGAGAAGCACTTATGAAGAAGAGAATCATCAGTGGCTCCATTTGAGGTGATCTGAGTTGGATTCACAAGAGGAAATGGCTTTGGATTCATTCAGTTGTTGTTGTCTCTTAAAACGTCCCCAACAAGTAGCACTTACTGTATTCAACAAACAAGTTAATGCTCAAGTCAGGGTAATAGGTAGGACCAACTCTCAAACTAGGAATTCTTCAGAAATGAATCATATAACATGTCCATCTTCATGAACTGTGTGAAGGAAATAGAAGAGCACAATCACCAGCACTACCCCAACAAATAGCACTTACTGCTTTCAGAAGGCAAGTTTTTGCTTGTGTTAGGGTAAAGCTGGTGACCACCTAGCTGTGAAACAAAATGTCTTCTGAAATAAATTTTTCTGAATATCTTTGGATCCACAAGCAACTACATAGCAGTTTCTTTTGATTTCTGATTTCATATCAAGGAATTGAATCATTGCTGAAATATTATGTTGCTGTATATATCCCAACCAAAACAACCCCAAAGAGAAGCACTTATGAAGCCAGAAATCACGAGCGGCTCTATTTGAGGGGATCAGAGTTGGATTTCCATAACATTGTGTCTTTTCATGTTGTTTTTGTCGATTAAAACTGCCCCAACAAGTAGCACTTACTGAATTCAACTGTCAAGTCAGTGCTCAAGTGAGGGTAATGGTAAAGACGTACAAAAGACTTGCAATGTTCTTTCCAGTCATAAAACACCAGAAATGAATGTACAAAGCAGCTGTGGAGAGAACATGGACACTTGAAATCATCAAAATTACCCCAACAAATAGCACTTACTGTTTTCTAAACTCAAGCTGGTGCTTGTGTTAGGGTAATATTGGTGATTAAAATGTTCTGCTTACATTTGATTGTTATTCAACTACAGTGTATGTCTTCCTGAAATGTGTTCCACATTCCTGCAAGTGATTCCTGTACTCTTACTCAGTACAGTATAGACTTTACCAATGAAGAACTTGACCTAACCAAGACAACCCCAAAGAGAAGCACTTATGAAGAAGAGAATCATCAGTGGCTCCATTTGAGGTGATCTGAGCTGGATTCACAAGGGGAAATGGCTTTGGATTCATTCAGTTCTTGTTGTTGTCACTTCAAACTTCCCCAACAAGTAGCACTTACTGCATTCAACAAACAAGTTAATGCTCAAGTTGGGGTAATAGGTAGGACAGAATTCTTCAGCAATTCTTCATGAACTATGTGAAGGAAAAATAATTGCAAAATCAGCAACACTACCCCAGCAGATAGCACTTGTTGCTTTCCAAAATCATGTATGTGCTTGTGTAAGGGTAAAGCTGGAGACAAATTGATTGCCTTCGCTAATAATACTAAATATACAGTCTGGCGATGACCAGGTTTTCTGAAAACTTACAACCAGCGCCACAGACAAAGAAAAACAATTATAAGTGAGTATTTTAGAAGATTTAATATAAACTTGATGAATCTTCAAGTAATGGCCTCTGTCTAGTAAATCTACCATAACAATTTGCTGAAAAAAATACAGCAGTCAGTGTTGGAGATTGGCCACTGGCAAATCCTTTTTAACCAAAAGCTCTACCTTAGTTAAGACTTGCCTCATGGTCCAGCTGGTCCTTTGCAGCATCTTCTGTGTTGTGTTCCAGCACCAGTGGATCGTCTTCTACAACGTTACCCATTTTAAGCTTGAATGTAGCCACACCCACACTGCCCCATCCTCTTTCAGTAGGAGGTTTCAATGGTCTTGGTAAAGGTTCGTTAAGGAAAGGATCACACCTTCATGAGACGTCTATCATGTATGCAGGGTTGCTGATGATAGGCCAATTGGAATTCAACTACTTTTGTGAATACATCTCATTGCCAGATAGTAGCCTGCAGTTGAAGCTAGAGGAGTTTCTAAAGTAATATCAAATAGCAACACAATGTCTTCTGAAAGTGATTTTTCTTATCAAGGAATTGAATCATTGCTGAAATATTATGTTGCCGTATATATCCCAACCAAAACAACCCCAAAGAGAAGCACTTATGAAGCCAGAAATCACGAGTGGCTCCATTTGAGGGGATCAGAGTTGGATTTCCATAACATTGTGTCTTTTCATGTTGTTTTTGTCGATTAAAACTGCCCCAACAAGTAGCACTTACTGAATACAACTGTCAAGTCAGTGCTCAAGTGAGGGTAATGGTAAAGACGTACAAAAGACTTGCAATGTTCTTTCCAGTCATAAAACACCAGTAATGAATGTACAAAGCAACTGTGGAGAGAACATGGACACTTGAAATCATCAAACTTACCCCAACAAATAGCACTTACTGTTTTCTAAACTCAAGCTGGTGCTTGTGTAAGGGTAGTATTGGTGATTACAATTTTCTGCTCACATTTGGATGTTATTCAACTACAGTGTATGTCTTCCTGAAATGTGTTCCACATTCCTGCAAGTGCTTCCTGTACTCTTACTCAGTACAGTTTAGACTTTCCCAATGAAGAACTTGACCTAACCAAGACAACCCCAAAGAGAAGCACTTATGAAGAAGAGAATCATCAGTGGCTCCATTTGAGGTGATCTGAGCTGGATTCACAAGAGGAAATGGCTTTGGATTCATTCAGTTGTTGTTGTCACTTAAAACGTCCCCAACAAGTAGCACTTACTGAATTCAACAAACAAGTTAATGCTCAAGTCAGGGTAATAGGTAGGACCAACTCTCAAACTAGGAATTCTTCAGAAATGAATCATATAACATGTCCATCTTCATGAACTGTGTGAAGGAAATAGAAGAGCACAATCACCAGCACTACCCCAATAAATAGCACTTACTGCTTTCAGAAGGCAAGTTTTTGCTTGTGTTAGGGTAAAGCTGGTGACCACCTAGCTGTGAAACAAAATGTCTTCTTAAATAAATTTTTCTGAATATCTTTGGATCCACAAGCAACTACATAGCAGTTTCTTTTGATTTCTGATTTCATATCAAGGAATTGAATCATTGATGAAATATTATGTTGCTGTATATATCCCAACCAAAACAACCCCAAAGAGAAGCACTTATGAAGCCAGAAATCACGAGTGGCTCTATTTGAGGGGATCAGAGTTGGATTTCCATAACATTGTGTCTTTTCATGTTGTTTTTGTCGATTAAATCTGCCCCAACAAGTAGCACTTACTGGGTTAGGGTTAGGGTCAGAAGGCAAGTTTTTGCTTGTGTTAGGGTAAAGCTGGTGACCACCTAGCTGTGAAACAAAATGTCTTCTGAAATAAATTTTCCTGAATATCTTTGGATACACAAGCACCTACATAGCAGTTTCTTTTTATTTCTGATTTCATATCAAGGAATTGAATCATTGCTGAAATATTATGTTGCCGTATATATCCCAACCAAAACAACCCCAAAGAGAAGCACTTATGAAGCCAGAAATCATGAGTGGCTCTATTTGAGGGGATCAGAGTTGGATTTCCATAACATTGTGTCTTTTCATGTTGTTTTTGTCGATTAAAACTGCCCCAACAAGTAGCACTTACTGAATTCAACTGTCAAGTCAGTGCTCAAGTGAGGGTAATGGTTAAGACGTACAAAAGACTTGCAATGTTCTTTCCAGTCATAAAACACCAGAAATGAATGTACAAAGCAGCTGTGGAGAGAACATGGACACTTGAAATCATCAAAATTACCCCAACAAATAGCACTTACTGTTTTCTAAACTCAAGCTGGTGCTTGTGTTAGGGTAATATTGGTGATTAAAATGTTCTGCTTACATTTGATTGTTATTCAACTACAGTGTATGTCTTCCTGAAATGTGTTCCACATTCCTGCAAGTGATTCCTGTACTCTTACTCAGTACAGTATAGACTTTACCAATGAAGAACTTGACCTAACCAAGACAACCCCAAAGAGAAGCACTTATGAAGAAGAGAATCATCAGTGGCTCCATTTGAGGTGATCTGAGCTGGATTCACAAGGGGAAATGGCTTTGGATTCATTCAGTTCTTGTTGTTGTCACTTCAAACTTCCCCAACAAGTAGCACTTACTGCATTCAACAAACAAGTTAATGCTCAAGTTGGGGTAATAGGTAAGACAGAATTCTTCAGCAATTCTTCATGAACTATGTGAAGGAAAAATAATTGCAAAATCAGCAACACTACCCCAGCAGATAGCACTTGTTGCTTTCCAAAATCATGTATGTGCTTGTGTAAGGGTAAAGCTGGAGACAAATTGATTGCCTTCGCTAATAATACAAAATATACAGTCTGGCGATGACCAGGTTTTCTGAAAACTTACAACCAGCGCCACAGACAAAGAAAAACAATTATAAGTGAGTATTTTAGAAGATTTAATATAAACTTGATGAATCTTCAAGTAATGGCCTCTGTCTAGTAAATCTACCATAACAATTTGCTGAAAAAAATACAGCAGTCAGTGTTGGAGATTGGCCACTGGCTAAATCCTTTTTAACCAAAAGCTCTACCTTAGTTAAGACTTGCCTCATGGTCCAGCTGGTCCTTTGCAGCATCTTCTGTGTTGTGTTCCAGCACCAGTAGATCGTCTTCTACAACGTTACCCATTTTAAGCTTGAATGTAGCCACACCCACACTGCCCCATCCTCTTTCAGTAGGAGGTTTCAATGGTCTTGGTAAAGGTTCGTTAAGGAAAGGATCACACCTTCATGAGACATCTATCATGTATGCAGGGTTGCTGATGATAGGCCAATTGGAATTCAACTACTTTTGTGAATACATCTCATTGCCAGATAGTAGCCTGCAGTTGAAGCTAGAGGAGTTTCTAAAGTAATATCAAATAGCAACACAATGTCTTCTGAAATTAATTTTTCTTATCAAGGAATTGAATCATTGCTGAAATATTATGTTGCCGTATATATCCCAACCAAAACAACCCCAAAGAGAAGCACTTATGAAGCCAGAAATCACGAGTGGCTCCATTTGAGGGGATCAGAGTTGGATTTCCATAACATTGTGTCTTTTCATGTTGTTTTTGTCGATTAAAACTGCCCCAACAAGTAGCACTTACTGAATACAACTGTCAAGTCAGTGCTCAAGTGAGGGTAATGGTAAAGACGTACAAAAGACTTGCAATGTTCTTTCCAGTCATAAAACACCAGAAATGAATGTACAAAGCAACTGTGGAGAGAACATGGACACTTGAAATCATCAAACTTACCCCAACAAATAGCACTTACTGTTTTCTAAACTCAAGCTGGTGCTTGTGTAAGGGTAATATTGGTGATTACAATGTTCTGCTCACATTTGGATGTTATTCAACTACAGTGTATGTCTTCCTGAAATGTGTTCCACATTCCTGCAAGTGCTTCCTGTACTCTTACTCAGTACAGTTTAGACTTTCCCAATGAAGAACTTGACCTAACCAAGACAACCCCAAAGAGAAGCACTTATGAAGAAGAGAATCATCAGTGGCTCCATTTGAGGTGATCTGAGCTGGATTCACAAGAGGAAATGGCTTTGGATTCATTCAGTTGTTGTTGTCACTTAAAACGTCCCCAACAAGTAGCACTTACTGAATTCAACAAACAAGTTAATGCTCAAGTCAGGGTAATAGGTAGGACCAACTCTCAAACTAGGAATTCTTCAGAAATGAATCATATAACATGTCCATCTTCATGAACTGTGTGAAGGAAATAGAAGAGCACAATCACCAGCACTACCCCAACAAATAGCACTTACTGCTTTCAGAAGGCAAGTTTTTGCTTGTGTTAGGGTAAAGCTGGTGACCACCTAGCTGTGAAACAAAATGTCTTCTGAAATAAATTTTTCTGAATATCTTTGGATCCACAAGCAACTACATAGCAGTTTCTTTTGATTTCTGATTTCATATCAAGGAATTGAATCATTGCTGAAATATTATGTTGCTGTATATATCCCAACCAAAACAACCCCAAAGAGAAGCACTTATGAAGCTAGAAATCACGAGTGGCTCTATTTGAGGGGATCAGAGCTGGATTTCCATAACATTGTGTCTTTTCATGTTGTTTTTGTCGGTTAAAACTGCCCCAACAAGTAGCACTTACTGAATTCAACTGTCAAGTCAGTGCTCAAGTGAGGGTAATGGTAAAGACGTACAAAAGACTTGCAATGTTCTTTCCAGTCATAAAACACCAGAAATGAATGTACAAAGCAGCTGTGGAGAGAACATGGACACTTGAAATCATCAAAATTACCCCAACAAATAGCACTTACTGTTTTCTAAACTCAAGCTGGTGCTTGTGTTAGGGTAATATTGGTGATTAAAATGTTCTGCTTACATTTGATTGTTATTCAACTACAGTGTATGTCTTCCTGAAATGTGTTCCACATTCCTGCAAGTGATTCCTGTACTCTTACTCAGTACAGTATAGACTTTACCAATGAAGAACTTGACCTAACCAAGACAACCCCAAAGAGAAGCACTTATGAAGAAGAGAATCATCAATGGCTCCATTAGAGGTGATCTGAGCTGGATTCACAAGGGGAAATGGCTTTGGATTCATTCAGTTATTGTTGTTGTCACTTCAAACTTCCCCAACAAGTAGCACTTACTGCATTCAACAAACAAGTTAATGCTCAAGTTGGGGTAATAGGTAGGACAGAATTCTTCAGCAATTCTTCATGAACTATGTGAAGGAAAAATAATTGCAAAATCAGCAACACTACCCCAGCAGATAGCACTTGTTGCTTTCCAAAATCATGTATGTGCTTGTGTAAGGGTAAAGCTGGAGACAAATTGATTGCCTTCGCTAATAATACAAAATATACACTCTGGCGATGACCAAGTTTTCTGAAAACTTACAACCAGCGCCACAGACAAAGAAAAACAAATAAAAGTGAGTATTTTAGAAGATTTAATATAAACTTGATGAATCTTCAAGTAATGGCCCCTGTCTAGTAAATCTACCATAACAATTTGCTGAAAAAAATACAGCAGTCAGTGTTGGAGATTGGCCACTGGCTAAATCCTTTTTAACCAAAAGCTCTACCTTAGTTAAGACTTGCCTCATGGTCCAGCTGGTCCTTTGCAGCATCTTCTGTGTTGTGTTCCAGCACCAGTGGATCGTCTTCTACAACGTTACCCATTTTAAGCTTGAATGTAGCCACACCCACACTGCCCCATCCTCTTTCAGTAGGAGGTTTCAATGGTCTTGGTAAAGGTTCGTTAAGGAAAGGATCACACCTTCATGAGACGTCTATCATGTATGCAGGGTTGCTGATGATAGGCCAATTGGAATTCAACTACTTTTGTGAATACATCTCATTGCCAGATAGTAGCCTGCAGTTGAAGCTAGAGGAGTTTCTAAAGTAATATCAAATAGCAACACAATGTCTTCTGAAAGTGATTTTTCTTATCAAGGAATTGAATCATTGCTGAAATATTATGTTGCCGTATATATATCCCAACCAAAACAACCCCAAAGAGAAGCACTTATGAAGCCAGAAATCACGAGTGGCTCCATTTGAGGGGATCAGAGTTGGATTTCCATAACATTGTGTCTTTTCATGTTGTTTTTGTGGATTAAAACTGCCCCAACAAGTAGCACTTACTGAATACAACTGTCAAGTCAGTGCTCAAGTGAGGGTAATGGTAAAGACGTACAAAAGACTTGCAATGTTCTTTCCAGTCATAAAACACCAGAAATGAATGTACAAAGCAACTGTGGAGAGAACATGGACACTTGAAATCATCAAAATTACCCCAACAAATAGCAATTACTGTTTTCTAAACTCAAGCTGGTGCTTGTGTAAGGGTAATATTGGTGATTACAATTTTCTGCTCACATTTGAATGTTATTCAACCACAGTGTATGTCTTCCTCAAATGTGTTCCTCATTCCTGCAAGTGCTTCCTGTACTCTTACTCAGTAAAGTTTAGACTTTCCCAATGAAGAACTTGACCTAACCAAGCCAACCCCAAAGAGAAGCACTTATGAAGAAGAGAATCATCAGTGGCTCCATTTGAGGTGATCTGAGTTGGATTCACAAGAGGAAATGGCTTTGGATTCATTCAGTTGTTGTTGTCTCTTAAAACGTCCCCAACAAGTAGCACTTACTGTATTCAACAAACAAGTTAATGCTCAAGTCAGGGTAATAGGTAGGACCAACTCTCAAACTAGGAATTCTTCAGAAATGAATCATATAACATGTCCATCTTCATGAACTGTGTGAAGGAAATAGAAGAGCACAATCACCAGCACTACCCCAATAAATAGCACTTACTGCTTTCAGAAGGCAAGTTTTTGCTTGTGTTAGGGTAAAGCTGGTGACCACCTAGCTGTGAAACAAAATGTCTTCTGAAATAAATTTTTCTGAATATCTTTGGATCCACAAGCAACTACATAGCAGTTTCTTTTGATTTCTGATTTCATATCAAGGAATTGAATCATTGCTGAAATATTATGTTGCTGTATATATCCCAACCAAAACAACCCCAAAGAGAAGCACTTATGAAGCCAGAAATCACGAGTGGCTCTATTTGAGGGGATCAGAGTTGGATTTCCATAACATTGTGTCTTTTCATGTTGTTTTTGTCGATTAAATCTGCCCCAACAAGTAGCACTTACTGGGTTAGGGTTAGGGTCAGAAGGCAAGTTTTTGCTTGTGTTAGGGTAAAGCTGGTGACCACCTAGCTGTGAAACAAAATGTCTTCTGAAATAAATTTTCCTGAATATCTTTGGATACACAAGCACCTACATAGCAGTTTCTTTTTATTTCTGATTTCATATCAAGGAATTGAATCATTGCTGAAATATTATGTTGCCGTATATATCCCAACCAAAACAACCCCAAAGAGAAGCACTTATGAAGCCAGAAATCATGAGTGGCTCTATTTGAGGGGATCAGAGTTGGATTTCCATAACATTGTGTCTTTTCATGTTGTTTTTGTCGATTAAAACTGCCCCAACAAGTAGCACTTACTGAATTCAACTGTCAAGTCAGTGCTCAAGTGAGGGTAATGGTGAAGACGTACAAAAGACTTGCAATGTTCTTTCCAGTCATAAAACACCAGAAATGAATGTACAAAGCAGCTGTGGAGAGAACATGGACACTTGAAATCATCAAAATTACCCCAACAAATAGCACTTACTGTTTTCTAAACTCAAGCTGGTGCTTGTGTTAGGGTAATATTGGTGATTAAAATGTTCTGCTTACATTTGATTGTTATTCAACTACAGTGTATGTCTTCCTGAAATGTGTTCCACATTCCTGCAAGTGATTCCTGTACTCTTACTCAGTACAGTATAGACTTTACCAATGAAGAACTTGACCTAACCAAGACAACCCCAAAGAGAAGCACTTATGAAGAAGAGAATCATCAGTGGCTCCATTTGAGGTGATCTGAGCTGGATTCACAAGGGGAAATGGCTTTGGATTCATTCAGTTCTTGTTGTTGTCACTTCAAACTTCCCCAACAAGTAGCACTTACTGCATTCAACAAACAAGTTAATGCTCAAGTTGGGGTAATAGGTAAGACAGAATTCTTCAGCAATTCTTCATGAACTATGTGAAGGAAAAATAATTGCAAAATCAGCAACACTACCCCAGCAGATAGCACTTGTTGCTTTCCAAAATCATGTATGTGCTTGTGTTAGGGTAAAGCTGGAGACAAATTGATTGCCTTCGCTAATAATACAAAATATACAGTCTGGCGATGACCAGGTTTTCTGAAAACTTACAACCAGCGCCACAGACAAAGAAAAACAATTATAAGTGAGTATTTTAGAAGATTTAATATAAACTTGATGAATCTTCAAGTAATGGCCTCTGTCTAGTAAATCTACCATAACAATTTGCTGAAAAAAATACAGCAGTCAGTGTTGGAGATTGGCCACTGGCTAAATCCTTTTTAACCAAAAGCTCTACCTTAGTTAAGACTTGCCTCATGGTCCAGCTGGTCCTTTGCAGCATCTTCTGTGTTGTGTTCCAGCACCAGTAGATCGTCTTCTACAACGTTACCCATTTTAAGCTTGAATGTAGCCACACCCACACTGCCCCATCCTCTTTCAGTAGGAGGTTTCAATGGTCTTGGTAAAGGTTCGTTAAGGAAAGGATCACACCTTCATGAGACGTCTATCATGTATGCAGGGTTGCTGATGATAGGCCAATTGGAATTCAACTACTTTTGTGAATACATCTCATTGCCAGATAGTAGCCTGCAGTTGAAGCTAGAGGAGTTTCTAAAGTAATATCAAATAGCAACACAATGTCTTCTGAAATTAATTTTTCTTATCAAGGAATTGAATCATTGCTGAAATATTATGTTGCCGTATATATCCCAACCAAAACAACCCCAAAGAGAAGCACTTATGAAGCCAGAAATCACGAGTGGCTCCATTTGAGGGGATCAGAGTTGGATTTCCATAACATTGTGTCTTTTCATGTTGTTTTTGTCGATTAAAACTGCCCCAACAAGTAGCACTTACTGAATACAACTGTCAAGTCAGTGCTCAAGTGAGGGTAATGGTAAAGACGTACAAAAGACTTGCAATGTTCTTTCCAGTCATAAAACACCAGAAATGAATGTACAAAGCAACTGTGGAGAGAACATGGACACTTGAAATCATCAAACTTACCCCAACAAATAGCACTTACTGTTTTCTAAACTCAAGCTGGTGCTTGTGTAAGGGTAGTATTGGTGATTACAATTTTCTGCTCACATTTGGATGTTATTCAACTACAGTGTATGTCTTCCTGAAATGTGTTCCACATTCCTGCAAGTGCTTCCTGTACTCTTACTCAGTACAGTTTAGACTTTCCCAATGAAGAACTTGACCTAACCAAGACAACCCCAAAGAGAAGCACTTATGAAGAAGAGAATCATCAGTGGCTCCATTTGAGGTGATCTGAGCTGGATTCACAAGAGGAAATGGCTTTGGATTCATTCAGTTGTTGTTGTCACTTAAAACGTCCCCAACAAGTAGCACTTACTGAATTCAACAAACAAGTTAATGCTCAAGTCAGGGTAATAGGTAGGACCAACTCTCAAACTAGGAATTCTTCAGAAATTAATCATATAACATGTCCATCTTCATGAACTGTGTGAAGGAAATAGAAGAGCACAATCACCAGCACTACCCCAACAAATAGCACTTATTGCTTTCAGAAGGCAAGTTTTTGCTTGTGTTAGGGTAAAGCTGGTGACCACCTAGCTGTGAAACAAAATGTCTTCTGAAATAAATTTTTCTGAATATCTTTGGATCCACAAGCAACTACATAGCAGTTTCTTTTTATTTCTGATTTCATATCAAGGAATTGAATCATTGCTGAAATATTATGTTGCTGTATATATCCCAACCAAAACAACCCCAAAGAGAAGCACTTATGAAGCTAGAAATCACGAGTGGCTCTATTTGAGGGGATCAGAGCTGGATTTCCATAACATTGTGTCTTTTCATGTTGTTTTTGTCGATTAAAACTGCCCCAACAAGTAGCACTTACTGAATTCAACTGTCAAGTCAGTGCTCAAGTGAGGGTAATGGTAAAGACGTACAAAAGACTTGCAATGTTCTTTCCAGTCATAAAACACCAGAAATGAATGTACAAAGCAGCTGTGGAGAGAACATGGACACTTGAAATCATCAAAATTACCCCAACAAATAGCACTTACTGTTTTCTAAACTCAAGCTGGTGCTTGTGTTAGGGTAATATTGGTGATTAAAATGTTCTGCTTACATTTGATTGTTATTCAACTACAGTGTATGTCTTCCTGAAATGTGTTCCACATTCCTGCAAGTGATTCCTGTACTCTTACTCAGTACAGTATAGACTTTACCAATGAAGAACTTGACCTAACCAAGACAACCCCAAAGAGAAGCACTTATGAAGAAGAGAATCATCAGTGGCTCCATTAGAGGTGATCTGAGCTGGATTCACAAGGGGAAATGGCTTTGGATTCATTCAGTTATTGTTGTTGTCACTTCAAACTTCCCCAACAAGTAGCACTTACTGCATTCAACAAACAAGTTAATGCTCAAGTTGGGGTAATAGGTAGGACAGAATTCTTCAGCAATTCTTCATGAACTATGTGAAGGAAAAATAATTGCAAAATCAGCAACACTACCCCAGCAGATAGCACTTGTTGCTTTCCAAAATCATGTATGTGCTTGTGTAAGGGTAAAGCTGGAGACAAATTGATTGCCTTCGCTTATAATACAAAATATACACTCTGGCGATGACCAAGTTTTCTGAAAACTTACAACCAGCGCCACAGACAAAGAAAAACAAATAAAAGTGAGTATTTTAGAAGATTTAATATAAACTTGATGAATCTTCAAGTAATGGCCCCTGTCTAGTAAATCTACCATAACAATTTGCTGAAAAAAATACAGCAGTCAGTGTTGGAGATTGGCCACTGGCTAAATCCTTTTTAACCAAAAGCTCTACCTTAGTTAAGACTTGCCTCATGGTCCAGCTGGTCCTTTGCAGCATCTTCTGTGTTGTGTTCCAGCACCAGTGGATCGTCTTCTACAACGTTACCCATTTTAAGCTTGAATGTAGCCACACCCACACTGCCCCATCCTCTTTCAGTAGGAGGTTTCAATGGTCTTGGTAAAGGTTCGTTAAGGAAAGGATCACACCTTCATGAGACGTCTATCATGTATGCAGGGTTGCTGATGATAGGCCAATTGGAATTCAACTACTTTTGTGAATACATCTCATTGCCAGATAGTAGCCTGCAGTTGAAGCTAGAGGAGTTTCTAAAGTAATATCAAATAGCAACACAATGTCTTCTGAAAGTGATTTTTCTTATCAAGGAATTGAATCATTGCTGAAATATTATGTTGCCGTATATATATCCCAACCAAAACAACCCCAAAGAGAAGCACTTATGAAGCCAGAAATCACGAGTGGCTCCATTTGAGGGGATCAGAGTTGGATTTCCATAACATTGTGTCTTTTCATGTTGTTTTTGTCGATTAAAACTGCCCCAACAAGTAGCACTTACTGAATACAACTGTCAAGTCAGTGCTCAAGTGAGGGTAATGGTAAAGACGTACAAAAGACTTGCAATGTTCTTTCCAGTCATAAAACACCAGAAATGAATGTACAAAGCAACTGTGGAGAGAACATGGACACTTGAAATCATCAAAATTACCCCAACAAATAGCAATTACTGTTTTCTAAACTCAAGCTGGTGCTTGTGTAAGGGTAATATTGGTGATTACAATTTTCTGCTCACATTTGAATGTTATTCAACCACAGTGTATGTCTTCCTCAAATGTGTTCCTCATTCCTGCAAGTGCTTCCTGTACTCTTACTCAGTAAAGTTTAGACTTTCCCAATGAAGAACTTGACCTAACCAAGCCAACCCCAAAGAGAAGCACTTATGAAGAAGAGAATCATCAGTGGCTCCATTTGAGGTGATCTGAGTTGGATTCACAAGAGGAAATGGCTTTGGATTCATTCAGTTGTTGTTGTCTCTTAAAACGTCCCCAACAAGTAGCACTTACTGTATTCAACAAACAAGTTAATGCTCAAGTCAGGGTAATAGGTAGGACCAACTCTCAAACTAGGAATTCTTCAGAAATGAATCATATAACATGTCCATCTTCATGAACTGTGTGAAGGAAATAGAAGAGCACAATCACCAGCACTACCCCAATAAATAGCACTTACTGCTTTCAGAAGGCAAGTTTTTGCTTGTGTTAGGGTAAAGCTGGTGACCACCTAGCTGTGAAACAAAATGTCTTCTGAAATAAATTTTTCTGAATATCTTTGGATCCACAAGCAACTACATAGCAGTTTCTTTTGATTTCTGATTTCATATCAAGGAATTGAATCATTGCTGAAATATTATGTTGCTGTATATATCCCAACCAAAACAACCCCAAAGAGAAGCACTTATGAAGCCAGAAATCACGAGTGGCTCTATTTGAGGGGATCAGAGTTGGATTTCCATAACATTGTGTCTTTTCATGTTGTTTTTGTCGATTAAATCTGCCCCAACAAGTAGCACTTACTGGGTTAGGGTTAGGGTCAGAAGGCAAGTTTTTGCTTGTGTTAGGGTAAAGCTGGTGACCACCTAGCTGTGAAACAAAATGTCTTCTGAAATAAATTTTCCTGAATATCTTTGGATACACAAGCACCTACATAGCAGTTTCTTTTTATTTCTGATTTCATATCAAGGAATTGAATCATTGCTGAAATATTATGTTGCCGTATATATCCCAACCAAAACAACCCCAAAGAGAAGCACTTATGAAGCCAGAAATCATGAGTGGCTCTATTTGAGGGGATCAGAGTTGGATTTCCATAACATTGTGTCTTTTCATGTTGTTTTTGTCGATTAAAACTGCCCCAACAAGTAGCACTTACTGAATTCAACTGTCAAGTCAGTGCTCAAGTGAGGGTAATGGTGAAGACGTACAAAAGACTTGCAATGTTCTTTCCAGTCATAAAACACCAGAAATGAATGTACAAAGCAGCTGTGGAGAGAACATGGACACTTGAAATCATCAAAATTACCCCAACAAATAGCACTTACTGTTTTCTAAACTCAAGCTGGTGCTTGTGTTAGGGTAATATTGGTGATTAAAATGTTCTGCTTACATTTGATTGTTATTCAACTACAGTGTATGTCTTCCTGAAATGTGTTCCACATTCCTGCAAGTGATTCCTGTACTCTTACTCAGTACAGTATAGACTTTACCAATGAAGAACTTGACCTAACCAAGACAACCCCAAAGAGAAGCACTTATGAAGAAGAGAATCATCAGTGGCTCCATTTGAGGTGATCTGAGCTGGATTCACAAGGGGAAATGGCTTTGGATTCATTCAGTTCTTGTTGTTGTCACTTCAAACTTCCCCAACAAGTAGCACTTACTGCATTCAACAAACAAGTTAATGCTCAAGTTGGGGTAATAGGTAAGACAGAATTCTTCAGCAATTCTTCATGAACTATGTGAAGGAAAAATAATTGCAAAATCAGCAACACTACCCCAGCAGATAGCACTTGTTGCTTTCCAAAATCATGTATGTGCTTGTGTTAGGGTAAAGCTGGAGACAAATTGATTGCCTTCGCTAATAATACAAAATATACAGTCTGGCGATGACCAGGTTTTCTGAAAACTTACAACCAGCGCCACAGACAAAGAAAAACAATTATAAGTGAGTATTTTAGAAGATTTAATATAAACTTGATGAATCTTCAAGTAATGGCCTCTGTCTAGTAAATCTACCATAACAATTTGCTGAAAAAAATACAGCAGTCAGTGTTGGAGATTGGCCACTGGCTAAATCCTTTTTAACCAAAAGCTCTACCTTAGTTAAGACTTGCCTCATGGTCCAGCTGGTCCTTTGCAGCATCTTCTGTGTTGTGTTCCAGCACCAGTAGATCGTCTTCTACAACGTTACCCATTTTAAGCTTGAATGTAGCCACACCCACACTGCCCCATCCTCTTTCAGTAGGAGGTTTCAATGGTCTTGGTAAAGGTTCGTTAAGGAAAGGATCACACCTTCATGAGACGTCTATCATGTATGCAGGGTTGCTGATGATAGGCCAATTGGAATTCAACTACTTTTGTGAATACATCTCATTGCCAGATAGTAGCCTGCAGTTGAAGCTAGAGGAGTTTCTAAAGTAATATCAAATAGCAACACAATGTCTTCTGAAATTAATTTTTCTTATCAAGGAATTGAATCATTGCTGAAATATTATGTTGCCGTATATATCCCAACCAAAACAACCCCAAAGAGAAGCACTTATGAAGCCAGAAATCACGAGTGGCTCCATTTGAGGGGATCAGAGTTGGATTTCCATAACATTGTGTCTTTTCATGTTGTTTTTGTCGATTAAAACTGCCCCAACAAGTAGCACTTACTGAATACAACTGTCAAGTCAGTGCTCAAGTGAGGGTAATGGTAAAGACGTACAAAAGACTTGCAATGTTCTTTCCAGTCATAAAACACCAGAAATGAATGTACAAAGCAACTGTGGAGAGAACATGGACACTTGAAATCATCAAACTTACCCCAACAAATAGCACTTACTGTTTTCTAAACTCAAGCTGGTGCTTGTGTAAGGGTAGTATTGGTGATTACAATTTTCTGCTCACATTTGGATGTTATTCAACTACAGTGTATGTCTTCCTGAAATGTGTTCCACATTCCTGCAAGTGCTTCCTGTACTCTTACTCAGTACAGTTTAGACTTTCCCAATGAAGAACTTGACCTAACCAAGACAACCCCAAAGAGAAGCACTTATGAAGAAGAGAATCATCAGTGGCTCCATTTGAGGTGATCTGAGCTGGATTCACAAGAGGAAATGGCTTTGGATTCATTCAGTTGTTGTTGTCACTTAAAACGTCCCCAACAAGTAGCACTTACTGAATTCAACAAACAAGTTAATGCTCAAGTCAGGGTAATAGGTAGGACCAACTCTCAAACTAGGAATTCTTCAGAAATTAATCATATAACATGTCCATCTTCATGAACTGTGTGAAGGAAATAGAAGAGCACAATCACCAGCACTACCCCAACAAATAGCACTTATTGCTTTCAGAAGGCAAGTTTTTGCTTGTGTTAGGGTAAAGCTGGTGACCACCTAGCTGTGAAACAAAATGTCTTCTGAAATAAATTTTTCTGAATATCTTTGGATCCACAAGCAACTACATAGCAGTTTCTTTTTATTTCTGATTTCATATCAAGGAATTGAATCATTGCTGAAATATTATGTTGCTGTATATATCCCAACCAAAACAACCCCAAAGAGAAGCACTTATGAAGCTAGAAATCACGAGTGGCTCTATTTGAGGGGATCAGAGCTGGATTTCCATAACATTGTGTCTTTTCATGTTGTTTTTGTCGATTAAAACTGCCCCAACAAGTAGCACTTACTGAATTCAACTGTCAAGTCAGTGCTCAAGTGAGGGTAATGGTAAAGACGTACAAAAGACTTGCAATGTTCTTTCCAGTCATAAAACACCAGAAATGAATGTACAAAGCAGCTGTGGAGAGAACATGGACACTTGAAATCATCAAAATTACCCCAACAAATAGCACTTACTGTTTTCTAAACTCAAGCTGGTGCTTGTGTTAGGGTAATATTGGTGATTAAAATGTTCTGCTTACATTTGATTGTTATTCAACTACAGTGTATGTCTTCCTGAAATGTGTTCCACATTCCTGCAAGTGATTCCTGTACTCTTACTCAGTACAGTATAGACTTTACCAATGAAGAACTTGACCTAACCAAGACAACCCCAAAGAGAAGCACTTATGAAGAAGAGAATCATCAGTGGCTCCATTAGAGGTGATCTGAGCTGGATTCACAAGGGGAAATGGCTTTGGATTCATTCAGTTATTGTTGTTGTCACTTCAAACTTCCCCAACAAGTAGCACTTACTGCATTCAACAAACAAGTTAATGCTCAAGTTGGGGTAATAGGTAGGACAGAATTCTTCAGCAATTCTTCATGAACTATGTGAAGGAAAAATAATTGCAAAATCAGCAACACTACCCCAGCAGATAGCACTTGTTGCTTTCCAAAATCATGTATGTGCTTGTGTAAGGGTAAAGCTGGAGACAAATTGATTGCCTTCGCTTATAATACAAAATATACACTCTGGCGATGACCAAGTTTTCTGAAAACTTACAACCAGCGCCACAGACAAAGAAAAACAAATAAAAGTGAGTATTTTAGAAGATTTAATATAAACTTGATGAATCTTCAAGTAATGGCCCCTGTCTAGTAAATCTACCATAACAATTTGCTGAAAAAAATACAGCAGTCAGTGTTGGAGATTGGCCACTGGCTAAATCCTTTTTAACCAAAAGCTCTACCTTAGTTAAGACTTGCCTCATGGTCCAGCTGGTCCTTTGCAGCATCTTCTGTGTTGTGTTCCAGCACCAGTGGATCGTCTTCTACAACGTTACCCATTTTAAGCTTGAATGTAGCCACACCCACACTGCCCCATCCTCTTTCAGTAGGAGGTTTCAATGGTCTTGGTAAAGGTTCGTTAAGGAAAGGATCACACCTTCATGAGACGTCTATCATGTATGCAGGGTTGCTGATGATAGGCCAATTGGAATTCAACTGCTTTTGTGAATACATCTCATTGCCAGATAGTAGCCTGCAGTTGAAGCTAGAGGAGTTTCTAAAGTAATATCAAATAGCAACACAATGTCTTCTGAAAGTGATTTTTCTTATCAAGGAATTGAATCATTGCTGAAATATTATGTTGCCGTATATATATCCCAACCAAAACAACCCCAAAGAGAAGCACTTATGAAGCCAGAAATCACGAGTGGCTCCATTTGAGGGGATCAGAGTTGGATTTCCATAACATTGTGTCTTTTCATGTTGTTTTTGTCGATTAAAACTGCCCCAACAAGTAGCACTTACTGAATACAACTGTCAAGTCAGTGCTCAAGTGAGGGTAATGGTAAAGACGTACAAAAGACTTGCAATGTTCTTTCCAGTCATAAAACACCAGAAATGAATGTACAAAGCAACTGTGGAGAGAACATGGACACTTGAAATCATCAAAATTACCCCAACAAATAGCAATTACTGTTTTCTAAACTCAAGCTGGTGCTTGTGTAAGGGTAATATTGGTGATTACAATTTTCTGCTCACATTTGAATGTTATTCAACCACAGTGTATGTCTTCCTCAAATGTGTTCCTCATTCCTGCAAGTGCTTCCTGTACTCTTACTCAGTAAAGTTTAGACTTTCCCAATGAAGAACTTGACCTAACCAAGCCAACCCCAAAGAGAAGCACTTATGAAGAAGAGAATCATCAGTGGCTCCATTTGAGGTGATCTGAGTTGGATTCACAAGAGGAAATGGCTTTGGATTCATTCAGTTGTTGTTGTCTCTTAAAACGTCCCCAACAAGTAGCACTTACTGTATTCAACAAACAAGTTAATGCTCAAGTCAGGGTAATAGGTAGGACCAACTCTCAAACTAGGAATTCTTCAGAAATGAATCATATAACATGTCCATCTTCATGAACTGTGTGAAGGAAATAGAAGAGCACAATCACCAGCACTACCCCAATAAATAGCACTTACTGCTTTCAGAAGGCAAGTTTTTGCTTGTGTTAGGGTAAAGCTGGTGACCACCTAGCTGTGAAACAAAATGTCTTCTGAAATAAATTTTTCTGAATATCTTTGGATCCACAAGCAACTACATAGCAGTTTCTTTTGATTTCTGATTTCATATCAAGGAATTGAATCATTGCTGAAATATTATGTTGCTGTATATATCCGAACCAAAACAACCCCAAAGAGAAGCACTTATGAAGCCAGAAATCACGAGTGGCTCTATTTGAGGGGATCAGAGTTGGATTTCCATAACATTGTGTCTTTTCATGTTGTTTTTGTCGATTAAATCTGCCCCAACAAGTAGCACTTACTGGGTTAGGGTTAGGGTCAGAAGGCAAGTTTTTGCTTGTGTTAGGGTAAAGCTGGTGACCACCTAGCTGTGAAACAAAATGTCTTCTGAAATAAATTTTTCTGAATATCTTTGGATCCACAAGCAACTACATAGCAGTTTCTTTTGATTTCTGATTTCATATCAAGGAATTGAATCATTGCTGAAATATTATGTTGCTGTATATATCCCAACCAAAACAACCCCAAAGAGAAGCACTTATGAAGCCAGAAATCACGAGTGGCTCTATTTGAGGGGATCAGAGTTGGATTTCCATAACATTGTGTCTTTTCATGTTGTTTTTGTCGATTAAAACTGCCCCAACAAGTAGCACTTACTGAATTCAACTGTCAAGTCAGTGCTCAAGTGAGGGTAATGGTAAAGACGTACAAAAGACTTGCAATGTTCTTTCCAGTCATAAAACACCAGAAATGAATGTACAAAGCAGCTGTGGAGAGAACATGGACACTTGAAATCATCAAAATTACCCCAACAGACAGCACTTACTGTTTTCTAAACTCAAGCTGGTGCTTGTGTTAGGGTAATATTGGTGATTAAAATGTTCTGCTTACATTTGATTGTTATTCAACTACAGTGTATGTCTTCCTGAAATGTGTTCCACATTCCTGCAAGTGATTCCTGTACTCTTACTCAGTACAGTATAGACTTTACCAATGAAGAACTTGACCTAACCAAGACAACCCCAAAGAGAAGCACTTATGAAGAAGAGAATCATCAGTGGCTCCATTTGAGGTGATCTGAGCTGGATTCACAAGGGGAAATGGCTTTGGATTCATTCAGTTCTTGTTGTTGTCACTTCAAACTTCCCCAACAAGTAGCACTTACTGCATTCAACAAACAAGTTAATGCTCAAGTCAGGGTAATAGGTAGGACAGAATTCTTCAGCAATTCCTCATGAACTATGTGAAGGAAAAATAATTGCAAAATCAGCAACACTACCCCAGCAGAGAGCACTTGTTGCTTTCCAAAATCATGTATGTGCTTGTGTAAGGGTAAAGCTGGAGACAAATTGATTGCCTTCGCTAATAATACAAAATATACAGTCTGGCGATGACCAGGTTTTCTGAAAACTTACAACCAGCGCCACAGACAAAGAAAAACAATTATAAGTGAGTATTTTAGAAGATTTAATATAAACTTGATGAATCTTCAAGTAATGGCCCCTGTCTAGTAAATCTACCATAACAATTTGCTGAAAAAAATACAGCAGTCAGTGTTGGAGATTGGCCACTGGCTAAATCCTTTTTAACCAAAAGCTCTACCTTAGTTAAGACTTGCCTCATGGTCCAGCTGGTCCTTTGCAGCATCTTCTGTGTTGTGTTCCAGCACCAGCGGATCGTCTTTTACAACGTTACCCATTTTAAGCTTGAATGTAGCCACACCCACACTGCCCCATCCTCTTTCAGTAGGAGGTTTCAATGGTCTTGGTAAAGGTTCGTTAAGGAAAGGATCACACCTTCATGAGACGTCTATCATGTATGCAGGGTTGCTGATGATAGGCCAATTGGAATTCAACTACTTTTGTGAATACATCTCATTGCCAGATAGTAGCCTGCAGTTGAAGCTAGAGGAGTTTCTAAAGTAATATCAAATAGCAACACAATGTCTTCTGAAAGTGATTTTTCTTATCAAGGAATTGAATCATTGCTGAAATATTATGTTGCCGTATATATCCCAACCAAAACAACCCCAAAGAGAAGCACTTATGAAGCCAGAAATCACGAGTGGCTCCATTTGAGGGGATCAGAGTTGGATTTCCATAACATTGTGTCTTTTCATGTTGTTTTTGTTGATTAAAACTGCCCCAACAAGTAGCACTTACTGAATAAACCTGTCAAGTCAGTGCTCAAGTGAGGGTAATGGTAAAGACGTACAAAAGACTTGCAATGTTCTTTCCAGTCATAAAACACCAGAAATGAATGTACAAAGCAACTGTGGAGAGAACATGGACACTTGAAATCATCAAAATTACCCCAACAAATAGCAATTACTGTTTTCTAAACTCAAGCTGGTGCTTGTGTAAGGGTAGTATTGGTGATTACAATTTTCTGCTCACATTTGAATGTTATTCAACCACAGTGTATGTCTTCCTCAAATGTGTTCCACATTCCTGCAAGTGCTTCCTGTACTCTTACTCAGTAAAGTTTAGACTTTCCCAATGAAGAACTTGACCTAACCAAGCCAACCCCAAAGAGAAGCACTTATGAAGAAGAGAATCATCAGTGGCTCCATTTGAGGTGATCTGAGTTGGATTCACAAGAGGAAATGGCTTTGGATTCATTCAGTTGTTGTTGTCTCTTAAAACGTCCCCAACAAGTAGCACTTACTGTATTCAACAAACAAGTTAATGCTCAAGTCAGGGTAATAGGTAGGACCAACTCTCAAACTAGGAATTCTTCAGAAATGAATCATATAACATGTCCATCTTCATGAACTGTGTGAAGGAAATAGAAGAGCACAATCACCAGCACTACCCCAACAAATAGCACTTACTGCTTTCAGAAGGCAAGTTTTTGCTTGTGTTAGGGTAAAGCTGGTGACCACCTAGCTGTGAAACAAAATGTCTTCTGAAATAAATTTTTCTGAATATCTTTGGATCCACAAGCAACTACATAGCAGTTTCTTTTGATTTCTGATTTCATATCAAGGAATTGAATCATTGCTGAAATATTATGTTGCTGTATATATCCCAACCAAAACAACCCCAAAGAGAAGCACTTATGAAGCCAGAAATCACGAGCGGCTCTATTTGAGGGGATCAGAGTTGGATTTCCATAACATTGTGTCTTTTCATGTTGTTTTTGTCGATTAAAACTGCCCCAACAAGTAGCACTTACTGAATTCAACTGTCAAGTCAGTGCTCAAGTGAGGGTAATGGTAAAGACGTACAAAAGACTTGCAATGTTCTTTCCAGTCATAAAACACCAGAAATGAATGTACAAAGCAGCTGTGGAGAGAACATGGACACTTGAAATCATCAAAATTACCCCAACAAATAGCACTTACTGTTTTCTAAACTCAAGCTGGTGCTTGTGTTAGGGTAATATTGGTGATTAAAATGTTCTGCTTACATTTGATTGTTATTCAACTACAGTGTATGTCTTCCTGAAATGTGTTCCACATTCCTGCAAGTGATTCCTGTACTCTTACTCAGTACAGTATAGACTTTACCAATGAAGAACTTGACCTAACCAAGACAACCCCAAAGAGAAGCACTTATGAAGAAGAGAATCATCAGTGGCTCCATTTGAGGTGATCTGAGCTGGATTCACAAGGGGAAATGGCTTTGGATTCATTCAGTTCTTGTTGTTGTCACTTCAAACTTCCCCAACAAGTAGCACTTACTGCATTCAACAAACAAGTTAATGCTCAAGTTGGGGTAATAGGTAGGACAGAATTCTTCAGCAATTCTTCATGAACTATGTGAAGGAAAAATAATTGCAAAATCAGCAACACTACCCCAGCAGATAGCACTTGTTGCTTTCCAAAATCATGTATGTGCTTGTGTAAGGGTAAAGCTGGAGACAAATTGATTGCCTTCGCTAATAATACTAAATATACAGTCTGGCGATGACCAGGTTTTCTGAAAACTTACAACCAGCGCCACAGACAAAGAAAAACAATTATAAGTGAGTATTTTAGAAGATTTAATATAAACTTGATGAATCTTCAAGTAATGGCCTCTGTCTAGTAAATCTACCATAACAATTTGCTGAAAAAAATACAGCAGTCAGTGTTGGAGATTGGCCACTGGCAAATCCTTTTTAACCAAAAGCTCTACCTTAGTTAAGACTTGCCTCATGGTCCAGCTGGTCCTTTGCAGCATCTTCTGTGTTGTGTTCCAGCACCAGTGGATCGTCTTCTACAACGTTACCCATTTTAAGCTTGAATGTAGCCACACCCACACTGCCCCATCCTCTTTCAGTAGGAGGTTTCAATGGTCTTGGTAAAGGTTCGTTAAGGAAAGGATCACACCTTCATGAGACGTCTATCATGTATGCAGGGTTGCTGATGATAGGCCAATTGGAATTCAACTACTTTTGTGAATACATCTCATTGCCAGATAGTAGCCTGCAGTTGAAGCTAGAGGAGTTTCTAAAGTAATATCAAATAGCAACACAATGTCTTCTGAAAGTGATTTTTCTTATCAAGGAATTGAATCATTGCTGAAATATTATGTTGCCGTATATATCCCAACCAAAACAACCCCAAAGAGAAGCACTTATGAAGCCAGAAATCACGAGTGGCTCCATTTGAGGGGATCAGAGTTGGATTTCCATAACATTGTGTCTTTTCATGTTGTTTTTGTCGATTAAAACTGCCCCAACAAGTAGCACTTACTGAATACAACTGTCAAGTCAGTGCTCAAGTGAGGGTAATGGTAAAGACGTACAAAAGACTTGCAATGTTCTTTCCAGTCATAAAACACCAGTAATGAATGTACAAAGCAACTGTGGAGAGAACATGGACACTTGAAATCATCAAACTTACCCCAACAAATAGCACTTACTGTTTTCTAAACTCAAGCTGGTGCTTGTGTAAGGGTAGTATTGGTGATTACAATTTTCTGCTCACATTTGGATGTTATTCAACTACAGTGTATGTCTTCCTGAAATGTGTTCCACATTCCTGCAAGTGCTTCCTGTACTCTTACTCAGTACAGTTTAGACTTTCCCAATGAAGAACTTGACCTAACCAAGACAACCCCAAAGAGAAGCACTTATGAAGAAGAGAATCATCAGTGGCTCCATTTGAGGTGATCTGAGCTGGATTCACAAGAGGAAATGGCTTTGGATTCATTCAGTTGTTGTTGTCACTTAAAACGTCCCCAACAAGTAGCACTTACTGAATTCAACAAACAAGTTAATGCTCAAGTCAGGGTAATAGGTAGGACCAACTCTCAAACTAGGAATTCTTCAGAAATGAATCATATAACATGTCCATCTTCATGAACTGTGTGAAGGAAATAGAAGAGCACAATCACCAGCACTACCCCAATAAATAGCACTTACTGCTTTCAGAAGGCAAGTTTTTGCTTGTGTTAGGGTAAAGCTGGTGACCACCTAGCTGTGAAACAAAATGTCTTCTTAAATAAATTTTTCTGAATATCTTTGGATCCACAAGCAACTACATAGCAGTTTCTTTTGATTTCTGATTTCATATCAAGGAATTGAATCATTGATGAAATATTATGTTGCTGTATATATCCCAACCAAAACAACCCCAAAGAGAAGCACTTATGAAGCCAGAAATCACGAGTGGCTCTATTTGAGGGGATCAGAGTTGGATTTCCATAACATTGTGTCTTTTCATGTTGTTTTTGTCGATTAAATCTGCCCCAACAAGTAGCACTTACTGGGTTAGGGTTAGGGTCAGAAGGCAAGTTTTTGCTTGTGTTAGGGTAAAGCTGGTGACCACCTAGCTGTGAAACAAAATGTCTTCTGAAATAAATTTTCCTGAATATCTTTGGATACACAAGCACCTACATAGCAGTTTCTTTTTATTTCTGATTTCATATCAAGGAATTGAATCATTGCTGAAATATTATGTTGCCGTATATATCCCAACCAAAACAACCCCAAAGAGAAGCACTTATGAAGCCAGAAATCATGAGTGGCTCTATTTGAGGGGATCAGAGTTGGATTTCCATAACATTGTGTCTTTTCATGTTGTTTTTGTCGATTAAAACTGCCCCAACAAGTAGCACTTACTGAATTCAACTGTCAAGTCAGTGCTCAAGTGAGGGTAATGGTTAAGACGTACAAAAGACTTGCAATGTTCTTTCCAGTCATAAAACACCAGAAATGAATGTACAAAGCAGCTGTGGAGAGAACATGGACACTTGAAATCATCAAAATTACCCCAACAAATAGCACTTACTGTTTTCTAAACTCAAGCTGGTGCTTGTGTTAGGGTAATATTGGTGATTAAAATGTTCTGCTTACATTTGATTGTTATTCAACTACAGTGTATGTCTTCCTGAAATGTGTTCCACATTCCTGCAAGTGATTCCTGTACTCTTACTCAGTACAGTATAGACTTTACCAATGAAGAACTTGACCTAACCAAGACAACCCCAAAGAGAAGCACTTATGAAGAAGAGAATCATCAGTGGCTCCATTTGAGGTGATCTGAGCTGGATTCACAAGGGGAAATGGCTTTGGATTCATTCAGTTCTTGTTGTTGTCACTTCAAACTTCCCCAACAAGTAGCACTTACTGCATTCAACAAACAAGTTAATGCTCAAGTTGGGGTAATAGGTAAGACAGAATTCTTCAGCAATTCTTCATGAACTATGTGAAGGAAAAATAATTGCAAAATCAGCAACACTACCCCAGCAGATAGCACTTGTTGCTTTCCAAAATCATGTATGTGCTTGTGTAAGGGTAAAGCTGGAGACAAATTGATTGCCTTCGCTAATAATACAAAATATACAGTCTGGCGATGACCAGGTTTTCTGAAAACTTACAACCAGCGCCACAGACAAAGAAAAACAATTATAAGTGAGTATTTTAGAAGATTTAATATAAACTTGATGAATCTTCAAGTAATGGCCTCTGTCTAGTAAATCTACCATAACAATTTGCTGAAAAAAATACAGCAGTCAGTGTTGGAGATTGGCCACTGGCTAAATCCTTTTTAACCAAAAGCTCTACCTTAGTTAAGACTTGCCTCATGGTCCAGCTGGTCCTTTGCAGCATCTTCTGTGTTGTGTTCCAGCACCAGTAGATCGTCTTCTACAACGTTACCCATTTTAAGCTTGAATGTAGCCACACCCACACTGCCCCATCCTCTTTCAGTAGGAGGTTTCAATGGTCTTGGTAAAGGTTCGTTAAGGAAAGGATCACACCTTCATGAGACATCTATCATGTATGCAGGGTTGCTGATGATAGGCCAATTGGAATTCAACTACTTTTGTGAATACATCTCATTGCCAGATAGTAGCCTGCAGTTGAAGCTAGAGGAGTTTCTAAAGTAATATCAAATAGCAACACAATGTCTTCTGAAATTAATTTTTCTTATCAAGGAATTGAATCATTGCTGAAATATTATGTTGCCGTATATATCCCAACCAAAACAACCCCAAAGAGAAGCACTTATGAAGCCAGAAATCACGAGTGGCTCCATTTGAGGGGATCAGAGTTGGATTTCCATAACATTGTGTCTTTTCATGTTGTTTTTGTCGATTAAAACTGCCCCAACAAGTAGCACTTACTGAATACAACTGTCAAGTCAGTGCTCAAGTGAGGGTAATGGTAAAGACGTACAAAAGACTTGCAATGTTCTTTCCAGTCATAAAACACCAGAAATGAATGTACAAAGCAACTGTGGAGAGAACATGGACACTTGAAATCATCAAACTTACCCCAACAAATAGCACTTACTGTTTTCTAAACTCAAGCTGGTGCTTGTGTAAGGGTAATATTGGTGATTACAATGTTCTGCTCACATTTGGATGTTATTCAACTACAGTGTATGTCTTCCTGAAATGTGTTCCACATTCCTGCAAGTGCTTCCTGTACTCTTACTCAGTACAGTTTAGACTTTCCCAATGAAGAACTTGACCTAACCAAGACAACCCCAAAGAGAAGCACTTATGAAGAAGAGAATCATCAGTGGCTCCATTTGAGGTGATCTGAGCTGGATTCACAAGAGGAAATGGCTTTGGATTCATTCAGTTGTATTTGTCACTTAAAACGTCCCAAACAAGTAGCACTTACTGAATTCAACAAACAAGTTAATGCTCAAGTCAGGGTAATAGGTAGGACCAACTCTCAAACTAGGAATTCTTCAGAAATTAATCATATAACATGTCTGTCTTCATGAACTGTGTGAAGCAAATAGAAGAGCACAATCACCAGCACTACCCCAACAAATAGCACTTACTGCTTTCAGAAGGCAAGTTTTTGCTTGTGTTAGGGTAAAGCTGGTGACCACCTAGCTGTGAAACAAAATGTCTTCTGAAATAAATTTTCCTGAATATCTTTGGATACACAAGCACCTACATAGCAGTTTCTTTTTATTTCTGATTTCATATCAAGGAATTGAATCATTGCTGAAATAATATGTTGCCGTATATATCCCAACCAAAACAACCCCAAAGAGAAGCACTTATGAAGCCAGAAATCATGAGTGGCTCTATTTGAGGGGATCAGAGTTGGATTTCCATAACATTGTGTCTTTTCATGTTGTTTTTGTCGATTAAAACTGCCCCAACAAGTAGCACTTACTGAATTCAACTGTCAAGTCAGTGCTCAAGTGAGGGTAATGGTGAAGACGTACAAAAGACTTGCAATGTTCTTTCCAGTCCTAAAACACCAGAAATGAATGTACAAAGCAGCTGTGGAGAGAACATAGACACTTGAAATCGTCAAAATTACCCCAACAAATAGCACTTACTGTTTTCTAAACTCAAGCTGGTGCTTGTGTTAGGGTAATATTGGTGATTAAAATGTTCTGCTCACATTTGAATGTTATTCAACTACAGTGTATGTCTTCCTGAAATGTGTTCCACATTCCTGCAAGTGATTCCTGTACTCTTACTCAGTACAGTATAGACTTTACCAATGAAGAACTTGACCTAACCAAGACAACCCCAAAGAGAAGCACTTATGAAGAAGAGAATCATCAGTGGCTCCATTTGAGGTGATCTGAGCTGGATTCACAAGGGGAAATGGTTTTGTCGATTAAAACTGCCCCAACAAGTAGCACTTACTGAATTCAACTGTCAAGTCAGTGCTCAAGTGAGGGTAATGGTAAAGACGTACAAAAGACTTGCAATGTTCTTTCCAGTCATAAAACACCATAAATGAATGTACAAAGCAGCTGTGGAGAGAACATGGACACTTGAAATCATCAAAATTACCCCAACAAACAGCACTTACTGTTTTCTAAACTCAAGCTGGTGCTTGTTTTAGGGTAATATTGGTGATTAAAATGTTCTGCTTACATTTGATTGTTATTCAACTACAGTGTATGTCTTCCTGAAATGTGTTCCACATTCCTGCAAGTGATTCCTGTACTCTTACTCAGTACAGTATAGACTTTACCAATGAAGAACTTGACCTAACCAAGACAACCCCAAAGAGAAGCACTTATGAAGAAGAGAATCATCAGTGGCTCCATTTGAGGTGATCTGAGCTGGATTCACAAGGGGAAATGGCTTTGGATTCATTCAGTTCTTGTTGTTGTCACTTCAAACTTCCCCAACAAGTAGCACTTACTGCATTCAACAAACAAGTTAATGCTCAAGTTGGGGTAATAGGTAGGACAGAATTCTTCAGCAATTCTTCATGAACTATGTGAAGGAAAAATAATTGCAAAATCAGCAACACTACCCCAGCAGATAGCACTTGTTGCTTTCCAAAATCATGTATGTGCTTGTGTAAGGGTAAAGCTGGAGACAAATTGATTGCCTTCGCTAATAATACTAAATATACAGTCTGGCGATGACCAGGTTTTCTGAAAACTTACAACCAGCGCCACAGACAAAGAAAAACAATTATAAGTGAGTATTTTAGAAGATTTAATATAAACTTGATGAATCTTCAAGTAATGGCCTCTGTCTAGTAAATCTACCATAACAATTTGCTGAAAAAAATACAGCAGTCAGTGTTGGAGATTGGCCACTGGCTAAATCCTTTTTAACCAAAAGCTCTACCTTAGTTAAGACTTGCCTCATGGTCCAGCTGGTCCTTTGCAGCATCTTCTGTGTTGTGTTCCAGCACCAGTGGATCGTCTTCTACAACGTTACCCATTTTAAGCTTGAATGTAGCCACACCCACACTGCCCCATCCTCTTTCAGTAGGAGGTTTCAATGGTCTTGGTAAAGGTTCGTTAAGGAAAGGATCACACCTTCATGAGACGTCTATCATGTATGCAGGATTGCTGATGATAGGCCAATTGGAATTCAACTACTTTTGTGAATACATCTCATTGCCAGATAGTAGCCTGCAGTTGAAGCTAGAGGAGTTTCTAAAGTAATATCAAATAGCAACACAATGTCTTCTGAAAGTGATTTTTCTTATCAAGGAATTGAATCATTGCTGAAATATTATGTTGCCGTATATATCCCAACCAAAACAACCCCAAAGAGAAGCACTTATGAAGCCAGAAATCACGAGTGGCTCCATTTGAGGGGATCAGAGTTGGATTTCCATAACATTGTGTCTTTTCATGTTGTTTTTGTCGATTAAAACTGCCCCAACAAGTAGCACTTACTGAATTCAACTGTCAAGTCAGTGCTCAAGTGAGGGTAATGGTGAAGACGTACAAAAGATTTGCAATGTTCTTTCCAGTCATAAAACACCAGAAATGAATGTACAAAGCAACTGTGGAGAGAACATGGACACTTGAAATCATCAAAATTACCCCAACAAATAGCAATTACTGTTTTCTAAACTCAAGCTGGTGCTTGTGTAAGGGTAGTATTGGTGATTACAATTTTCTGCTCACATTTGAATGTTATTCAACCACAGTGTATGTCTTCCTCAAATGTGTTCCACATTCCTGCAAGTGCTTCCTGTACTCTTACTCAGTAAAGTTTAGACTTTCCCAATGAAGAACTTGACCTAACCAAGCCAACCCCAAAGAGAAGCACTTATGAAGAAGAGAATCATCAGTGGCTCCATTTGAGGTGATCTGAGTTGGATTCACAAGAGGAAATGGCTTTGGATTCATTCAGTTGTTGTTGTCTCTTAAAACGTCCCCAACAAGTAGCACTTACTGTATTCAACAAACAAGTTAATGCTCAAGTCAGGGTAATAGGTAGGACCAACTCTCAAACTAGGAATTCTTCAGAAATGAATCATATAACATGTCCATCTTCATGAATTTTGTGAAGGAAATATAAGAGCACAATCACCAGCACTACCCCAACAAATAGCACTTACTGCTTTCAGAAGGCAAGTTTTTGCTTGTGTTAGGGTAAAGCTGGTGACCACCTAGCTGTGAAACAAAATGTCTTCTGAAATAAATTTTTCTGAATATCTTTGGATCCACAAGCAACTACATAGCAGTTTCTTTTGATTTCTGATTTCATATCAAGGAATTGAATCATTGCTGAAATATTATGTTGCTGTATATATCCCAACCAAAACAACCCCAAAGAGAAGCACTTATGAAGCCAGAAATCACGAGTGGCTCTATTTGAGGGGATCAGAGTTGGATTTCCATAACATTGTGTCTTTTCATGTTGTTTTTGTCGATTAAAACTGCCCCAACAAGTAGCACTTACTGAATTCAACTGTCAAGTCAGTGCTCAAGTGAGGGTAATGGTAAAGACGTACAAAAGACTTGCAATGTTCTTTCCAGTCATAAAACACCATAAATGAATGTACAAAGCAGCTGTGGAGAGAACATGGACACTTGAAATCATCAAAATTACCCCAACAAACAGCACTTACTGTTTTCTAAACTCAAGCTGGTGCTTGTGTTAGGGTAATATTGGTGATTAAAATGTTCTGCTTACATTTGATTGTTATTCAACTACAGTGTATGTCTTCCTGAAATGTGTTCCACATTCCTGCAAGTGATTCCTGTACTCTTACTCAGTACAGTATAGACTTTACCAATGAAGAACTTGACCTAACCAAGACAACCCCAAAGAGAAGCACTTATGAAGAAGAGAATCATCAGTGGCTCCATTTGAGGTGATCTGAGCTGGATTCACAAGGGGAAATGGCTTTGGATTCATTCAGTTCTTGTTGTTGTCACTTCAAACTTCCCCAACAAGTAGCACTTACTGCATTCAACAAACAAGTTAATGCTCAAGTCAGGGTAATAGGTAGGACAGAATTCTTCAGCAATTCCTCATGAACTATGTGAAGGAAAAATAATTGCAAAATCAGCAACACTACCCCAGCAGAGAGCACTTGTTGCTTTCCAAAATCATGTATGTGCTTGTGTAAGGGTAAAGCTGGAGACAAATTGATTGCCTTCGCTAATAATACAAAATATACAGTCTGGCGATGACCAGGTTTTCTGAAAACTTACAACCAGCGCCACAGACAAAGAAAAACAATTATAAGTGAGTATTTTAGAAGATTTAATATAAACTTGATGAATCTTCAAGTAATGGCCCCTGTCTAGTAAATCTACCATAACAATTTGCTGAAAAAAATACAGCAGTCAGTGTTGGAGATTGGCCACTGGCTAAATCCTTTTTAACCAAAAGCTCTACCTTAGTTAAGACTTGCCTCATGGTCCAGCTGGTCCTTTGCAGCATCTTCTGTGTTGTGTTCCAGCACCAGTGGATCGTCTTCTACAACGTTACCCATTTTAAGCTTGAATTTAGCCACACCCACACTGCCCCATCCTCTTTCAGTAGGAGGTTTCAATGGTCTTGGTAAAGGTTCGTTAAGGAAAGGATCACACCTTCATGAGACGTCTATCATGTATGCAGGGTTGCTGATGATAGGCCAATTGGAATTCAACTACTTTTGTGAATACATCTCATTGCCAGATAGTAGCCTGCAGTTGAAGCTAGAGGAGTTTCTAAAGTAATATCAAATAGCAACACAATGTCTTCTGAAAGTGATTTTTCTTATCAAGGAGTTGAATCATTGCTGAAATATTATGTTGCCGTATATATCCCAACCAAAACAACCCCAAAGAGAAGCACTTATGAAGCCAGAAATCACGAGTGGCTCCATTTGAGGGGATCAGAGTTGGATTTCCATAACATTGTGTCTTTTCATGTTGTTTTTGTGGATTAAAACTGCCCCAACAAGTAGCACTTACTGAATAAAACTGTCAAGTCAGTGCTCAAGTGAGGGTAATGGTAAAGACGTACAAAAGACTTGCAATGTTCTTTCCAGTCATAAAACACCAGAAATGAATGTACAAAGCAACTGTGGAGAGAACATGGACACTTGAAATCATCAAAATTACCCCAACAAATAGCAATTACTGTTTTCTAAACTCAAGCTGGTGCTTGTGTAAGGGTAGTATTGGTGATTACAATTTTCTGCTCACATTTGAATGTTATTCAACCACAGTGTATGTCTTCCTCAAATGTGTTCCACATTCCTGCAAGTGCTTCCTGTACTCTTACTCAGTAAAGTTTAGACTTTCCCAATGAAGAACTTGACCTAACCAAGCCAACCCCAAAGAGAAGCACTTATGAAGAAGAGAATCATCAGTGGCTCCATTTGAGGTGATCTGAGTTGGATTCACAAGAGGAAATGGCTTTGGATTCATTCAGTTGTTGTTGTCTCTTAAAACGTCCCCAACAAGTAGCACTTACTGTATTCAACAAACAAGTTAATGCTCAAGTCAGGGTAATAGGTAGGACCAACTCTCAAACTAGGAATTCTTCAGAAATGAATCATATAACATGTCCATCTTCATGAACTGTGTGAAGGAAATAGAAGAGCACAATCACCAGCACTACCCCAACAAATAGCACTTACTGCTTTCAGAAGGCAAGTTTTTGCTTGTGTTAGGGTAAAGCTGGTGACCACCTAGCTGTGAAACAAAATGTCTTCTGAAATAAATTTTTCTGAATATCTTTGGATCCACAAGCAACTACATAGCAGTTTCTTTTGATTTCTGATTTCATATCAAGGAATTGAATCATTGCTGAAATATTATGTTGCTGTATATATCCCAACCAAAACAACCCCAAAGAGAAGCACTTATGAAGCCAGAAATCACGAGTGGCTCTATTTGAGGGGATCAGAGTTGGATTTCCATAACATTGTGTCTTTTCATGTTGTTTTTGTCGATTAAAACTGCCCCAACAAGTAGCACTTACTGAATTCAACTGTCAAGTCAGTGCTCAAGTGAGGGTAATGGTAAAGACGTACAAAAGACTTGCAATGTTCTTTCCAGTCATAAAACACCAGAAATGAATGTACAAAGCAGCTGTGGAGAGAACATGGACACTTGAAATCATCAAAATTACCCCAACAAATAGCACTTACTGTTTTCTAAACTCAAGCTGGTGCTTGTGTAAGGGTAATATTGGTGATTACAATTTTCTGCTCACATTTGGATGTTGTTCAACTACAGTGTATGTCTTCCTGAAATGTGTTCCACATTCCTGCAAGTGATTCCTGTACTCTTACTCAGTACAGTATAGACTTTACCAATGAAGAACTTGACCTAACCAAGACAACCCCAAAGAGAAGCACTTATGAAGAAGAGAATCATCAGTGGCTCCATTTGAGGTGATCTGAGCTGGATTCACAAGGGGAAATGGCTTTGGATTCATTCAGTTATTGTTGTTGTCACTTCAAACTTCCCCAACAAGTAGCACTTACTGCATTCAACAAACAAGTTAATGCTCAAGTTGGGAAAAAAAGGTAGGACAGAATTCTTCAGCAATTCTTCATGAACTATGTGAAGGAAAAATAATTGCAAAATCAGCAACACTACCCCAGCAGATAGCACTTGTTGCTTTCCAAAATCATGTATGTGCTTGTGTAAGGGTACAGCTGGAGACAAATTGATTGCCTTCGCTAATAATACAAAATATACACTCTGGCGATGACCAGGTTTTCTGAAAACTTACAACCAGCGCCACAGACAAAGAAAAACAAATAAAAGTGAGTGTTTTAGAAGATTAAATATAAACTTGATGAATCTTCAAGTAATGGCCCCTGTCTAGTAAATCTACCATAACAATTTGCTGAAAAAAATACAGCAGTCAGTGTTGGAGATTGGCCACTGGCTAAATCCTTTTTAACCAAAAGCTCTACCTTAGTTAAGACTTGCCTCATGGTCCAGCTGGTCCTTTGCAGCATCTTCTGTGTTGTGTTCCAGCACCAGTGGATCGTCTTCTACAACGTTACCCATTTTAAGCTTGAATGTAGCCACACCCACACTGCCCCATCCTCTTTCAGTAGGAGGTTTCAATGGTCTTGGTAAAGGTTCGTTAAGGAAAGGATCACACCTTCATGAGACGTCTATCATGTATGCAGGGTTGCTGATGATAGGCCAATTGGAATTCAACTACTTTTGTGAATACATCTCATTGCCAGATAGTAGCCTGCAGTTGAAGCTAGAGGAGTTTCTAAAGTAATATCAAATAGCAACACAATGTCTTCTGAAAGTGATTTTTCTTATCAAGGAATTGAATCATTGCTGAAATATTATGTTGCCGTATATATATCCCAACCAAAACAACCCCAAAGAGAAGCACTTATGAAGCCAGAAATCACGAGTGGCTCCATTTGAGGGGATCAGAGTTGGATTTCCATAACATTGTGTCTTTTCATGTTGTTTTTGTGGATTAAAACTGCCCCAACAAGTAGCACTTACTGAATACAACTGTCAAGTCAGTGCTCAAGTGAGGGTAATGGTAAAGACGTACAAAAGACTTGCAATTTTCTTTCCAGTCATAAAACACCAGAAATGAATGTACAAAGCAACTGTGGAGAGAACATGGACACTTGAAATCATCACAATTACCCCAACAAATAGCAATTACTGTTTTCTAAACTCAAGCTGGTGCTTGTGTAAGGGTAATATTGGTCATTACAATTTTCTGCTCACATTTGAATGTTATTCAACCACAGTGTATGTCTTCCTCAAATGTGTTCCTCATTCCTGCAAGTGCTTCCTGTACTCTTACTCAGTAAAGTTTAGACTTTCCCAATGAAGAACTTGACCTAACCAAGCCAACCCCAAAGAGAAGCACTTATGAAGAAGAGAATCATCAGTGGCTCCATTTGAGGTGATCTGAGCTGGATTCACAAGAGGAAATGGCTTTGGATTCATTCAGTTGTTGTTGTCTCTTAAAACGTCCCCAACAAGTAGCACTTACTGTATTCAACAAACAAGTTAATGCTCAAGTCAGGGTAATAGGTAGGACCAACTCTCAAACTAGGAATTCTTCAGAAATGAATCATATAACATGTCCATCTTCATGAACTTTGTGAAGGAAATAGAAGAGCACAATCACCAGCACTACCCCAACAAATAGCACTTACTGCTTTCAGAAGGCAAGTTTTTGCTTGTGTTAGGGTAAAGCTGGTGACCACCTAGCTGTGAAACAAAATGTCTTCTGAAATAAATTTTTCTGAATATCTTTGGATCCACAAGCAACTACATAGCAGTTTCTTTTGATTTCTGATTTCATATCAAGGAATTGAATCATTGCTGAAATATTATGTTGCTGTATATATCCCAACCAAAACAACCCCAAAGAGAAGCACTTATGAAGCCAGAAATCACGAGTGGCTCTATTTGAGGGGATCAGAGTTGGATTTCCATAACATTGTGTCTTTTCATGTTGTTTTTGTCGATTAAAACTGCCCCAACAAGTAGCACTTACTGAATTCAACTGTCAAGTCAGTGCTCAAGTGAGGGTAATGGTAAAGACGTACAAAAGACTTGCAATGTTCTTTCCAGTCATAAAACACCAGAAATGAATGTACAAAGCAGCTGTGGAGAGAACATGGACACTTGAAATCATCAAAATTACCCCAACAAACAGCACTTACTGTTTTCTAAACTCAAGCTGGTGCTTGTGTTAGGGTAATATTGGTGATTAAAATGTTCTGCTTACATTTGATTGTTATTCAACTACAGTGTATGTCTTCCTGAAATGTGTTCCACATTCCTGCAAGTGATTCCTGTACTCTTACTCAGTACAGTATAGACTTTACCAATGAAGAACTTGACCTAACCAAGACAACCCCAAAGAGAAGCACTTATGAAGAAGAGAATCATCAGTGGCTCCATTTGAGGTGATCTGAGCTGGATTCACAAGGGGAAATGGCTTTGGATTCATTCAGTTCTTGTTGTTGTCACTTCAAACTTCCCCAACAAGTAGCACTTACTGCATTCAACAAACAAGTTAATGCTCAAGTCAGGGTAATAGGTAGGACAGAATTCTTCAGCAATTCCTCATGAACTATGTGAAGGAAAAATAATTGCAAAATCAGCAACACTACCCCAGCAGAGAGCACTTGTTGCTTTCCAAAATCATGTATGTGCTTGTGTAAGGGTAAAGCTGGAGACAAATTGATTGCCTTCGCTAATAATACAAAATATACAGTCTGGCGATGACCAGGTTTTCTGAAAACTTACAACCAGCGCCACAGACAAAGAAAAACAATTATAAGTGAGTATTTTAGAAGATTTAATATAAACTTGATGAATCTTCAAGTAATGGCCCCTGTCTAGTAAATCTACCATAACAATTTGCTGAAAAAAATACAGCAGTCAGTGTTGGAGATTGGCCACTGGCTAAATCCTTTTTAACCAAAAGCTCTACCTTAGTTAAGACTTGCCTCATGGTCCAGCTGGTCCTTTGCAGCATCTTCTGTGTTGTGTTCCAGCACCAGCGGATCGTCTTCTACAACGTTACCCATTTTAACCTTGAATGTAGCCACACCCACACTGCCCCATCCTCTTTCAGTAGGAGGTTTCAATGGTCTTGGTAAAGGTTCGTTAAGGAAAGGATCACACCTTCATGAGACGTCTATCATGTATGCAGGGTTGCTGATGATAGGCCAATTGGAATTCAACTACTTTTGTGAATACATCTCATTGCCAGATAGTAGCCTGCAGTTGAAGCTAGAGGAGTTTCTAAAGTAATATCAAATAGCAACACAATGTCTTCTGAAAGTGATTTTTCTTATCAAGGAATTGAATCATTGCTGAAATATTATGTTGCCGTATATATCCCAACCAAAACAACCCCAAAGAGAAGCACTTATGAAGCCAGAAATCACGAGTGGCTCCATTTGAGGGGATCAGAGTTGGATTTCCATAACATTGTGTCTTTTCATGTTGTTTTTGTCGATTAAAACTGCCCCAACAAGTAGCACTTACTGAATTCAACTGTCAAGTCAGTGCTCAAGTGAGGGTAATGGTTAAGACGTACAAAAGACTTGCAATGTTCTTTCCAGTCATAAAACACCAGAAATGAATGTACAAAGCAACTGTGGAGAGAACATGGACACTTGAAATCATCAAACTTACCCCAACAAATAGCACTTACTGTTTTCTAAACTCAAGCTGGTGCTTGTGTAAGGGTAATATTGGTGATTACAATTTTCTGCTCACATTTGGATGTTATTCAACTACAGTGTATGTCTTCCTGAAATGTGTTCCACATTCCTGCAAGTGCTTCCTGTACTCTTACTCAGTACAGTTTAGACTTTCCCAATGAAGAACTTGACCTAACCAAGACAACCCCAAAGAGAAGCACTTATGAAGAAGAGAATCATCAGTGGCTCCATTTGAGGTGATCTGAGCTGGATTCACAAGAGGAAATGGCTTTGGATTCATTCAGTTGTTGTTGTCACTTAAAACGTCCCCAACAAGTAGCACTTACTGAATTCGACAAAGTCAGGGTAATAGGTAGGACCAACTCTCAAACTAGGAATTCTTCAGAAATTAATCATATAACATGTCTGTCTTCATGAACTGTGTGAAGCAAATAGAAGAGCACAATCACCAGCACTACCCCAACAAATAGCACTTACTGCTTTCAGAAGGCAAGTTTTTGCTTGTGTTAGGGTAAAGCTGGTGACCACCTAGCTGTGAAACAAAATGTCTTCTGAAATAAATTTTCCTGAATATCTTTGGATACACAAGCACCTACATAGCAGTTTCTTTTTATTTCTGATTTCATATCAAGGAATTGAATCATTGCTGAAATATTATGTTGCCGTATATATCCCAACCAAAACAACCCCAAAGAGAAGCACTTATGAAGCCAGAAATCATGAGTGGCTCTATTTGAGGGGATCAGAGTTGGATTTCCATAACATTGTGTCTTTTCATGTTGTTTTTGTCGATTAAAACTGCCCCAACAAGTAGCACTTACTGAATTCAACTGTCAAGTCAGTGCTCAAGTGAGGGTAATGGTGAAGACGTACAAAACACTTGCAATGTTCTTTCCAGTCATAAAACACCAGAAATGAATGTACAAAGCAGCTGTGGAGAGAACATGGACACTTGAAATCGTCAAAATTACCCCAACAAATAGCACTTACTGTTTTCTAAACTCAAGCTGGTGCTTGTGTTAGGGTAATATTGGTGATTAAAATGTTCTGCTCACATTTGAATGTTATTCAACTACAGTGTATGTCTTCCTGAAATGTGTTCCACATTCCTGCAAGTGATTCCTGTACTCTTACTCAGTACAGTATAGACTTTACCAATGAAGAACTTGAGCTAACCAAGACAACCCCAAAGAGAAGCACTTATGAAGAAGAGAATCATCAAGCAACTACATAGCAGTTTCTTTTGATTTCTGATTTCATATCAAGGAATTGAATCATTGCTGAAATATTATGATGCCGTATATATCCCAACCAAAACAACCCCAAAGAAAAGCACTTATGAAGCCAGAAATCACGAGTGGCTCCATTTGAGGGGATCAGAGTTGGATTCACAAGGGGAAATGGCTTTGGATTCATTCAGTTCTTGTTGTTGTCACTTCAAACTTCCCCAACAAGTAGCACTTACTGCATTCAACAAACAAGTTAATGCTCAAGTTGGGGTAATAGGTAGGACAGAATTCTTCAGCAATTCCTCATGAACTATGTGAAGGAAAAATAATTGCAAAATCAGCAACACTACCCCAGCAGAGAGCACTTGCTGCTTTCAGAAATCATGTATGTGCTTGTGTAAGGGTAAAGCTGGAGACAAATTGATTGCCTTCGCTAATAATACTAAATATACAGTCTGGCGATGACCAGGTTTTCTGAAAACTTACAACCAGCGCCACAGACAAAGAAAAACAATTATAAGTGAGTATTTTAGAAGATTTAATATAAACTTGATGAATCTTCAAGTAATGGCCTCTGTCTAGTAAATCTACCATAACAATTTGCTGAAAAAAATACAGCAGTCAGTGTTGGAGATTGGCCACTGGCTAAATCCTTTTTAACCAAAAGCTCTACCTTAGTTAAGACTTGCCTCATGGTCCAGCTGGTCCTTTGCAGCATCTTCTGTGTTGTGTTCCAGCACCAGTGGATAGTCTTCTACAACGTTACCCATTTTAAGCTTGAATGTAGCCACACCCACACTGCCCCATCCTCTTTCAGTAGGAGGTTTCAATGGTCTTGGTAAAGGTTTGTTAAGGAAAGGATCACACCTCCATGAGATGTCTATCATGTATGCAGGATTGCTGATGATAGGCCAATTGCAATTCAACTACTTTTGTGAATACATCTCATTGCCAGATAGTAGCCTGCAGTTGAAGCTAGAGGAGTTTCTAAAGTAATATCAAATAGCAACACAATGTCTTCTGAAATTAATTTTTCTTATCAAGGAATTGAATCATTGCTGAAATATTATGATGCCGTATATATCCCAACCAAAACAACCCCAAAGAGAAGCACTTATGAAGCCAGAAATCACGAGTGGCTCCATTTGAGGGGATCAGAGTTGGATTTCCATAGCATTGTGTCTTTTCATGTTGTTTTTGTCGATTAAAACTGCCCCAACAAGTAGCACTTAATGAATACAACTGTCAAGTCAGTGCTCAAGTGAGGGCAATGGTAAAGACGTACAAAAGACTTGCAATGTTCTTTCCAGTCATAAAACACCAGAAATGAATGTACAAAGCAGCTGTGGAGAGAACATGGACACTTGAAATCGTCAAAATTACCCCAACAAATAGCACTTACTGTTTTCTAAACTCAAGCTGGTGCTTGTGTTAGGGTAATATTGGTGATTAAAATGTTCTGCTCACATTTGAATGTTATTCAACTACAGTGTATGTCTTCCTGAAATGTGTTCCACATTCCTGCAAGTGATTGCTGTACTCTTACTCAGTACAGTATAGACTTTACCAATGAAGAACTTGACCTAACCAAGACAACCCCAAAGAGAAGCACTTATGAAGAAGAGAATCATCAGTGGCTCCATTTGAGGTGATCTGAGCTGGATTCACAAGGGGAAATGGCTTTGGATTCATTCAGTTGTTGTTGTTGTCACTTAAAAGTTCCCCAACAAGTAGCACTTACTGCATTCAAGAAACAAGTTAATGCTCAAGTCAGGGTAATAGGTAGGACCAACTCTCAAACTAGGAATTCTTCAGAAATTAATCATATAACATGTCCGTCTTCATGAACTGTGTGAAGCAAATAGAAGAGCACAATCACCAGCACTACCCCAACAAATAGCACTTACTGCTTTCAGAAGGCAAGTTTTTGCTTGTGTTAGGGTAAAGCTGGTGACCACCTAGCTGTGAAACAAAATGTCTTCTGAAATAAATTTTCCTGAATATCTTTGGATACACAAGCACCTACATAGCAGTTTCTTTTTATTTCTGATTTCATATCAAGGAATTGAATCATTGCTGAAATATTATGTTGCCGTATATATCCCAACCAAAACAACCCCAAAGAGAAGCACTTATGAAGCCAGAAATCACGAGTGGCTCTATTTGAGGGGATCAGAGTTGGATTTCCATAACATTGTGTCTTTTCATGTTGTTTTTGTCGATTAAAACTGCCCCAACAAGTAGCACTTACTGTATTCAACTGTCAAGTCAGTGCTCAAGTGAGGGTAATGGTAAAACGTACAAAAGACTTGCAATGTTCTTTCCAGTCATAAAACACCAGAAATGAATGTACAAAGCAGCTGTGGAGAGAACATGGACACTTGAAATCGTCAAAATTACTCCAACAAAAAGCACTTACTGTTTTCTAAACTCAAGCTGGTGCTTGTGTTAGGGTAATATTGGTGATTAAAATGTTCTGCTCACATTTGAATGTTATTCAACTACAGTGTATGTCTTCCTGAAATGTGTTCCACATTCCTGCAAGTGATTCCTGTACTCTTACTCAGTACAGTATAGACTTTCCCAATGAAGAACTTGACCTAACCAAGACAACCCCAAGGGAAGCACTTATGAAGAAGAGAATCATCAGTGGCTCCATTTGAGGTGATCTGAGCTGGATTCACAAGGGGAAATGGCTTTGGATTCATTCAGTTGTTGTTGTCACTTAAAACTTCCCCAACAAGTAGCACTTACTGCATTCAACAAACAAGTTAATGCTCAAGTCAGGGTAATAGGTAGGACCAACTCTCAAACTAGGAATTCTTCAGAAATTAATCATATAACATGTCCGTCTTCATGAACTGTGTGAAGCAAATAGAAGAGCACAATCACCAGCACTACCCCAACAAATAGCACTTACTGCTTTCAGAAGGCAAGTTTTTGCTTGTGTTAGGGTAAAGCTGGTGACCACCTAGCTGTGAAACAAAATGTCTTCTGAAATAAATTTTTCTGAATATCTTTGGATACACAAGCACCTACATAGCAGTTTCTTTTGATTTCTGATTTCATATCAAGGAATTGATTCATTGCTGAAATATTATGTTGCCGTATATATCCCAACCAAAACAACCCCAAAGAGAAGCACTTATGTAGCCAGAAATCACGAGTGGCTCTATTTGAGGGGATCAGAGTTGGATTTCCATAACATTGTGTCTTTTCATGTTGTTTTTGTCGATTAAAACTGCCCCAACATGTAGCACTTACTGTATTCAACTGTCAAGTCAGTGATCAAGTGAGGGTAATGGTAAAGACGTACAAAAGACTTGCAATGTTCTTTCCAGTCATAAAACACCAGAAATGAATGTACAAAGCAGCTGTGGAGAGAACATGGACACTTGAAATCGTCAAAATTACCCCAACAAATAGCACTTACTGTTTTCTAAACTCAAGCTGGTGCTTGTGTTAGGGTAATATTGGTGATTAAAATGTTCTGCTCACATTTGAATGTTATTCAACTACAGTGTATGTCTTCCTGAAATGTGTTCCACATTCCTGCAAGTGATTGCTGTACTCTTACTCAGTACAGTATAGACTTTACCAATGAAGAACTTGACCTAACCAAGACAACCCCAAAGAGAAGCACTTATGAAGAAGAGAATCATCAGTGGCTCCATTTGAGGTGATCTGAGCTGGATTCACAAGGGGAAATGGCTTTGGATTCATTCAGTTGTTGTTGTTGTCACTTAAAAGTTCCCCAACAAGTAGCACTTACTGCATTCAAGAAACAAGTTAATGCTCAAGTCAGGGTAATAGGTAGGACCAACTCTCAAACTAGGAATTCTTCAGAAATTAATCATATAACATGTCCGTCTTCATGAACTGTGTGAAGCAAATAGAAGAGCACAATCACCAGCACTACCCCAACAAATAGCACTTACTGCTTTCAGAAGGCAAGTTTTTGCTTGTGTTAGGGTAAAGCTGGTGACCACCTAGCTGTGAAACAAAATGTCTTCTGAAATAAATTTTCCTGAATATCTTTGGATACACAAGCACCTACATAGCAGTTTCTTTTTATTTCTGATTTCATATCAAGGAATTGAATCATTGCTGAAATATTATGTTGCCGTATATATCCCAACCAAAACAACCCCAAAGAGAAGCACTTATGAAGCCAGAAATCACGAGTGGCTCTATTTGAGGGGATCAGAGTTGGATTTCCATAACATTGTGTCTTTTCATGTTGTTTTTGTCGATTAAAACTGCCCCAACAAGTAGCACTTACTGAATTCAACTGTCAAGTCAGTGCTCAAGTGAGGGTAATGGTGAAGACGTACAAAAGACTTGCAATGTTCTTTCCAGTCATAAAACACCAGAAATGAATGTACAAAGCAGCTGTGGAGAGAACATAGACACTTGAAATCGTCAAAATTACCCCAACAAATAGCACTTACTGTTTTCTAAACTCAAGCTGGTGCTTGTGTTAGGGTAATATTGGTGATTAAAATGTTCTGCTCACATTTGAATGTTATTCAACTACAGTGTATGTCTTCCTGAAATGTGTTCCACATTCCTGCAAGTGATTGCTGTACTCTTACTCAGTACAGTATAGACTTTACCAATGAAGAACTTGACCTAACCAAGACAACCCCAAAGAGAAGCACTTATGAAGAAGAGAATCATCAGTGGCTCCATTTGAGGTGATCTGAGCTGGATTCACAAGGGGAAATGGCTTTGGATTCATTCAGTTGTTGTTGTTGTCACTTAAAAGTTCCCCAACAAGTAGCACTTACTGCATTCAAGAAACAAGTTAATGCTCAAGTCAGGGTAATAGGTAGGACCAACTCTCAAACTAGGAATTCTTCAGAAATTAATCATATAACATGTCCGTCTTCATGAACTGTGTGAAGCAAATAGAAGAGCACAATCACCAGCACTACCCCAACAAATAGCACTTACTGCTTTCAGAAGGCAAGTTTTTGCTTGTGTTAGGGTAAAGCTGGTGACCACCTAGCTGTGAAACAAAATGTCTTCTGAAATAAATTTTCCTGAATATCTTTGGATACACAAGCACCTACATAGCAGTTTCTTTTTATTTCTGATTTCATATCAAGGAATTGAATCATTGCTGAAATATTATGTTGCCGTATATATCCCAACCAAAACAACCCCAAAGAGAAGCACTTATGAAGCCAGAAATCACGAGTGGCTCTATTTGAGGGGATCAGAGTTGGATTTCCATAACATTGTGTCTTTTCATGTTGTTTTTGTCGATTAAAACTGCCCCAACAAGTAGCACTTACTGAATTCAACTGTCAAGTCAGTGCTCAAGTGAGGGTAATGGTGAAGACGTACAAAAGACTTGCAATGTTCTTTCCAGTCATAAAACACCAGAAATGAATGTACAAAGCAGCTGTGGAGAGAACATAGACACTTGAAATCGTCAAAATTACCCCAACAAATAGCACTTACTGTTTTCTAAACTCAAGCTGGTGCTTGTGTTAGGGTAATATTGGTGATTAAAATGTTCTGCTCACATTTGAATGTTATTCAACTACAGTGTATGTCTTCCTGAAATGTGTTCCACATTCCTGCAAGTGATTGCTGTACTCTTACTCAGTACAGTATAGACTTTACCAATGAAGAACTTGACCTAACCAAGACAACCCCAAGGGAAGCACTTATGAAGAAGAGAATCATCAGTGGCTCCATTTGAGGTGATCTGAGCTGGATTCACAAGGGGAAATGGCTTTGGATTCATTCAGTTGTTGTTGTCACTTAAAACTTCCCCAACAAGTAGCACTTACTGCATTCAACAAACAAGTTAATGCTCAAGTCAGGGTAATAGGTAGGACCAACTCTCAAACTAGGAATTCTTCAGAAATTAATCATATAACATGTCCGTCTTCATGAACTGTGTGAAGCAAATAGAAGAGCACAATCACCAGCACTACCCCAACAAATAGCACTTACTGCTTTCAGAAGGCAAGTTTTTGCTTGTGTTAGGGTAAAGCTGGTGACCACCTAGCTGTGAAACAAAATGTCTTCTGAAATAAATTTTTCTGAATATCTTTGGATACACAAGCACCTACATAGCAGTTTCTTTTGATTTCTGATTTCATATCAAGGAATTGATTCATTGCTGAAATATTATGTTGCCGTATATATCCCAACCAAAACAACCCCAAAGAGAAGCACTTATGAAGCCAGAAATCACGAGTGGCTCTATTTGAGGGGATCAGAGTTGGATTTCCATAACATTGTGTCTTTTCATGTTGTTTTTGTCGATTAAAACTGCCCCAACAAGTAGCACTTACTGTATTCAACTGTCAAGTCAGTGATCAAGTGAGGGTAATGGTAAAGACGTACAAAAGACTTGCAATGTTCTTTCCAGTCATAAAACACCAGAAATGAATGTACAAAGCAGCTGTGGAGAGAACATGGAAACTTGAAATCGTCAAAATTACCCCAACAAATAGCACTTACTGTTTTCTAAACTCAAGCTGGTGCTTGTGTTAGGGTAATATTGGTGATTAAAATGTTCTGCTCACATTTGAATGTTATTCAACTACAGTGTATGTCTTCCTGAAATGTGTTCCACATTCCTGCAAGTGATTGCTGTACTCTTACTCAGTACAGTATAGACTTTACCAATGAAGAACTTGACCTAACCAAGACAACCCCAAAGAGAAGCACTTATGAAGAAGAGAATCATCAGTGGCTCCATTTGAGGTGATCTGAGCTGGATTCACAAGAGGAAATGGCTTTGGATTCATTCAGTTGTTGTTGTCTCTTAAAACGTCCCCAACAAGTAGCACTTACTGCAATCAACAAACAAGTTAATGCTCAAGTCAGGGTAATAGGTAGGACCAACTCTCAAACTAGGAATTCTTCAGAAATGAATCATATAACATGTCCATCTTCATGAACTGTGTGAAGGAAATAGAAGAGCACAATCACCAGCACTACCCCAACAAATAGCACTTACTGCTTTCAGAAGGCAAGTTTTTGCTTGTGTTAGGGTAAAGCTGGTGACCACCTAGCTGTGAAACAAAATGTCTTCTGAAATAAATTTTTCTGAATATCTTTGGATCCACAAGCAACTACATAGCAGTTTCTTTTGATTTCTGATTTCATATCAAGGAATTGAATCATTGCTGAAATATTATGATGCCGTATATATCCCAACCAAAACAACCCCAAAGAGAAGCACTTATGAAGCCAGAAATCACGAGTGGCTCCATTTGAGGGGATCAGAGTTGGATTTCCATAACATTGTGTCTTTTCATGTTGTTTTTGTCGATTAAAACTGCCCCAACAAGTAGCACTTACTGAATACAACTGTCAAGTCAGTGCTCAAGTGAGGGCAATGGTAAAGACGTACAAAAGACTTGCAATGTTCTTTCCAGTCATAAAACACCAGAAATGAATGTACAAAGCAACTGTGGAGAGAACATGGACACTTGAAATCATCAAACTTACCCCAACAAATAGCACTTACTGTTTTCTAAACTCAAGCTGGTGCTTGTGTAAGGGTAATATTGGTGATTACAATTTTCTGCTCACATTTGGATGTTATTCAACTACAGTGTATGTCTTCCTGAAATGTGTTCCACATTCCTGCAAGTGATTGCTGTACTCTTACTCAGTACAGTATAGACTTTACCAATGAAGAACTTGACCTAACCAAGACAACCCCAAAGATAAGCACTTATGAAGAAGAGAATCATCAGTGGCTCCATTTGAGGTGATCTGAGCTGGATTCACAAGGGGAAATGGCTTTGGATTCATTCAGTTGTTGTTGTTGTCACTTAAAACTTCCCCAACAAGTAGCACTTACTGCATTCAACAAACAAGTTAATGCTCAATTCAGGGTAATAGGTAGGACCAACTCTCAAACTAGGAATTCTTCAGAAATTAATCATATAACATGTCCGTCTTCATGAACTGTGTGAAGCAAATAGAAGAGCACAATCACCAGCACTACCCCAACAAATAGCACTTACTGCTTTCAGAAGGCAAGTTTTTGCTTGTGTTAGGGTAAAGCTGGTGAACACCTAGCTGTGAAACAAAATGTCTTCTGAAATAAATTTTTCTGAATATCTTTGGATACACAAGCACCTACATAGCAGTTTCTTTTGATTTCTGATTTCATATCAAGGAATTGAATCATTGCTGAAATATTATGTTGCCGTATATATCCCAACCAAAACAACCCCAAAGAGAAGCACTTATGAAGCCAGAAATCACGAGTGGCTCTATTTGAGGGGATCAGAGTTGGATTTCCATAACATTGTGTCTTTTCATGTTGTTTTTGTCGATTAAAACTGCCCCAACAAGTAGCACTTACTGTATTCAACTGTCAAGTCAGTGATCAAGTGAGGGTAATGGTAAAGACGTACAAAAGACTTGCAATGTTCTTTCCAGTCATAAAACACCAGAAATGAATGTACAAAGCAGCTGTGGAGAGAACATGGACACTTGAAATCGTCAAAATTACCCCAACAAATAGCACTTACTGTTTTCTAAACTCAAGCTGGTGCTTGTGTTAGGGTAATATTGGTGATTAAAATGTTCTGCTCACATTTGAATGTTATTCAACTACAGTGTATGTCTTCCTGAAATGTGTTCCACATTCCTGCAAGTGATTGCTGTACTCTTACTCAGTACAGTATAGACTTTACCAATGAAGAACTTGACCTAACCAAGACAACCCCAAAGAGAAGCACTTATGAAGAAGAGAATCATCAGTGGCTCCATTTGAGGTGATCTGAGCTGGATTCACAAGGGGAAATGGCTTTGGATTCATTCAGTTGTTGTTGTTGTCACTTAAAAGTTCCCCAACAAGTAGCACTTACTGCATTCAAGAAACAAGTTAATGCTCAAGTCAGGGTAATAGGTAGGACCAACTCTCAAACTAGGAATTCTTCAGATATGAATCATATAACATGTCCGTCTTCATGAACTGTGTGAAGCAAATAGAAGAGCACAATCACCAGCACTACCCCAACAAATAGCACTTACTGCTTTCAGAAGGCAAGTTTTTGCTTGTGTTAGGGTAAAGCTGGTGACCACCTAGCTGTGAAACAAAATGTCTTCTGAAATAAATTTTCCTGAATATCTTTGGATACACAAGCACCTACATAGCAGTTTCTTTTTATTTCTGATTTCATATCAAGGAATTGAATCATTGCTGAAATATTATGTTGCCGTATATATCCCAACCAAAACAACCCCAAAGAGAAGCACTTATGAAGCCAGAAATCACGAGTGGCTCTATTTGAGGGGATCAGAGTTGGATTTCCATAACATTGTGTCTTTTCATGTTGTTTTTGTCGATTAAAACTGCCCCAACAAGTAGCACTTACTGTATTCAACTGTCAAGTCAGTGATCAAGTGAGGGTAATGGTAAAGACGTACAAAAGACTTGCAATGTTCTTTCCAGTCATAAAACACCAGAAATGAATGTACAAAGCAGCTGTGGAGAGAACATGGACACTTGAAATCGTCAAAATTACCCCAACAAATAGCACTTACTGTTTTCTAAACTCAAGCTGGTGCTTGTGTTAGGGTAATATTGGTGATTAAAATGTTCTGCTCACATTTGAATGTTATGCAACTACAGTGTATGTCTTCCTGAAATGTGTTCCACATTCCTGCAAGTGATTCCTGTACTCTTAGTCAGTACAGTATAGACTTTACCAATGAAGAACTTGACCTAACCAAGACAACCCCAAAGAGAAGCACTTATGAAGAAGAGAATCATCAGTGGCTCCATTTGAGGTGATCTGAGCTGGATTCACAAGGGGATATGGCTTTGGATTCATTCAGTTGTTGTTGTCACTTAAAACTTCCCCAACAAGTAGCACTTACTGCATTCATCAAACAAGTTAATGCTCAAGTTGGGGTAATAGGTAGGACAGAATTCTTCAGCAATTCTTCATGAACTATGTGAAGGGAAAATAATTGCAAAATCAGCAACACTACCCCAGCAGATAGCACTTGCTGCTTTCAGAAATCATGTCTGTGCTTGTGCAAGGGTAAAGCTGGAGACAAATTGATTGACTTCGCTAATAATACAAAATATACAGTCTGGCGATGACCAGGTTTTCTGAAAACTTACAACCAGCACCACAGACAAAGAAAAACAATTATAAGTGAGTATTTTAGAAGATTTAATATAAACTTGATGAATCTTCAAGTAATGGCCTCTGTCTAGTAAATCTACCATAACAATTTGCTGAAAAAAATACAGCAGTCAGTTTTGGAGATTGGCCACTGGCTAAATCCTTTTTAACCAAAAGCTTTACCTCAGTTAAGACTTGCCTCATGGTCCAGCTGGTCCTTTGCAGCATCTTCTGTGTTGTGTTCCAGCACCAGTGGATCGTCTTCTACAACGTTACCCATTTTAAGCTTGAATGTAGCCACACCCACACTGCCCCATCCTCTTTCAGTAGGAGGTTTCAATGGTCTTGGTAAAGGTTCGTTAAGGAAAGGATCACACCTTCATGAGACGTCTATCATGTATGCAGGGTTGCTGATGATAGGCCAATTGGAATTCAACTACTTTTGTGAATACATCTCATTGTCAGATAGTAGCCTGCAGTTGAAGCTAGAGGAGTTTCTAAAGTAATATCAGATAGCAACACAATGTCTTCTGAAATACATTTTTCTGAATATCTTTGGATACACAAGCAACTACATAGCAGTTTCTTTTGATTTCTGATTTCATATCAAGGAATTGAATCATTGCTGAAATAGTATGTTGCTGTATATATCCCAACCAAAACAACCCCAAAGAGAAGCACTTATGAAGCCAGAAATCACGAGTGGCTCCATTTGAGGGGATCAGAGTTGGATTTCCATAACATTGTGTCTTTTCATGTTCTTTTTGTCGATTAAAACTGCCCCAACAAGTAGCACTTACTGAATTCAACTGTCAAGTCAGTGCTCAAGTGAGGGTAATGGTAAAGACGTACAAAAGACTTGCAATGTTCTTTCCAGGCATAAAACACCAGAAATGAATGTACAAAGCAACTGTGGAGAGAACATGGACACTTGAAATCATCAAAATTACCCCAACAAATAGCACTTACTGTTTTCTAAACTCAAGCTGGTGCTTGTGTTAGGGTAATATTGGTGATTAAAATGTTCTGCTTACATTTGATTGTTATTCAACTACAGTGTATGTCTTCCTGAAATGTGTTCCACATTCCTGCAAGTGATTCCTGTACTCTTACTCAGTACAGTATAGACTTTACCAATGAAGAACTTGACCTAACCAAGACAACCCCAAAGAGAAGCACTTATGAAGAAGAGAATCATCAGTGGCTCCATTTGAGGTGATCTGAGCTGGATTCACAAGGGGAAATGGCTTTGGATTCATTCAGTTCTTGTTGTTGTCACTTCAAACTTCCCCAACAAGTAGCACTTACTGCATTCAACAAACAAGTTAATGCTCAAGTTGGGGTAATAGGTAGGACAGAATTCTTCAGCAATTCTTCATGAACTATGTGAAGGAAAAATAATTGCAAAATCAGCAACACTACCCCATCAGATAGCACTTGTTGTTTTCCAAAATCATGTATATGCTTGTGTAAGGGTAAAGCTGGAGACAAATTGATTGCCTTCGCTAATAATACAAAATATACAGTCTGGCGATGACCAGGTTTTCTGAAAACTTACAACCAGCGCCACAGACAAAGAAAAACAATTATAAGTGAGTATTTTAGAAGATTTAATATAAACTTGATGAATCTTCAAGTAATGGCCTCTGTCTAGTAAATCTACAATAACAAATTGCTGAAAAAAATACAGCAGTCAGTGTTGGAGATTGGCCACTGGCTAAATCCTCTTAACCAAAAGCTCTACCTTAGTTAAGACTTGCCTCATGGTCCAGCTGGTCCTTTGCAGCATCTTCTGTGTTGTGTTCCAGCACCAGTGGATCGTCTTCTACAACGTTACCCATTTTAAGCTTGAATGTAGCCACACCCACACTGCCCCATCCTCTTTCAGTAGGAGGTTTCAATGGTCTTGGTAAAGGTTCGTTAAGGAAGGATCACACCTTCATGAGACGTCTATCATGTATGCAGGGTTGCTGATGATAGGCCAATTGGAATTCAACTACTTTTGTGAATACATCTCATTGCAAGATAGTAGCCTGCAGTTGAAGCTAGAGGAGTTTCTAAAGTAATATCAGATAGCAACACAATGTCTTCTGAAATACATTTTTCTGAATATCTTTGGATACACATGAAACTACATAGCAGTTTCTTTTGATTTCTGATTTCATATCAAGGAATTGAATCATTGCTGAAATATTATGTTGCCGTATATATCCCAACCAAAACAACCCCAAAGAGAAGCACTTATGAAGCCAGAAATCACGAGTGGCTCTATTTGAGGGGATCAGTGTTGGATTTCCATTACATTGTGTCTTTTCATGTTGTTTTTTGTCGATTAAAACTGCCCCAACAAGTAGCACTTACTGAATTCAACTGTCAAGTCAGTGCTCAAGTGAGGGTAATGGTAAGGACGTACAAAAGACTTGCAATGTTCTTTCCAGTCATAAAACACCAGAAATGAATGTACAAAGCAACTGTGGAGAGAACATGGACACTTGAAATCATCAAACTTACCCCAACAAATAGCACTTACTGTTTTCTAAACTCAAGCTGGTGCTTGTGTAAGGGTAATATTGGTGATTACAATTTTCTGCTCGCATTTGGATGTTATTCAACTACAGTGTATGTCTTCCTGAAATGTGTTCCACATTCCTGCAAGTGCTTCCTGTACTCTTACTCAGTACAGTTTAGACTTTCCCAATGAAGAACTTGACCTAACCAAGACAACCCCAAAGAGAAGCACTTATGAAGAAGAGAATCATCAGTGGCTCCATTTGAGGTGATCTGAGCTGGATTCACAAGAGGAAATGGCTTTGGATTCATTCAGTTGTTTTTGTCACTTAAAACGTCCCCAACAATTAGCACTTACTGAATTCAACAAACAAGTTAATGCTCAAGTCAGGGTAATAGGTAGGACCAACTCTCAAACTAGGAATTCTTCAGAAATTAATCGAATAACATGTCCGTCTTCATGAACTGTGTGAAGCAAATAAAAGAGCACAATCACCATCACTACCCCAACAAATAGCACTTACTGCTTTCAGAAGGCAAGTTTTTGCTTGTGTTAGGGTAAAGCTGGTGACCACCTAGCTGTGAAACAAAATGTCTTCTGAAATAATTTTTTCTGAATATCTTTGGATACACAAGCACCTACATAGCAGTTTCTTTTGATTTCTGATTTCATATCAAGGAATTGAATCATTGCTGAAATATTATGTTGCCGTATATATCCCAACCAAAACAACCCCAAAGAGAAGCACTTATGAAGCCAGAAATCACGAGTGGCTCTATTTGAGGGGATCAGAGTTGGATTTCCATAACATTGTGTCTTTTCACGTTGTTTTTGTCGATTAAAACTGCCCCAACAAGTAGCACTTACTGTATTCAACTGTCAAGTCAGTGCTCAAGTGAGGGTAATGGTAAAGACGTACAAAAGACTTGGAATGTTCTTTCCAGTCATAAAACACCAGAAATGAATGTACAAAGCAGCTGTGGAGAGAACATGGACACTTGAAATCGTCAAAATTACCCCAACAAATAGCAATTACTGTTTTCTAAACTCAAGCTGGTGCTTGTGTTAGGGTAATATTGGTGATTAAAATGTTCTGCTCACATTTGAATGTTATTCAACTACAGTGTATGTCTTCCTGAAATGTGTTCCACATTCCTGAAAGTGATTCCTATACTCTTACATAGTACAGTATAGACTTTACCAATGAAGAACTTGACCTAACCAAGACAACCCCAAAGAGAAGCACTTATGAAGAAGAGAATCATCAGTGGCTCCATTTGAGGTGATCTGAGCTGGATTCACAAGGGGATATGGCTTTGGATTCATTCAGTTGTTGTTGTCACTTAAAAGTTCCCCAACAAGTAGCACTTACTGCATTCAACAAACAAGTTAATGCTCAAGTCAGGGTAATAGGTAGGACAGAATTCTTCAGCAATTCTTCATGAACTATGTGAAGGGAAAATAATTGCAAAATCAGCAACGCTACCCCAGCAGATAGCACTTGCTGCTTTCAGAAATCATGTCTGTGCTTGTGCAAGGGTAAAGCTGGAGACAAATTGATTGCCTTCGCTAATAATACAAAATATACAGTCTGGCGATGACCAGGTTTTCTGAAAACTTACAACCAGCACCACAGACAAAGAAAAACAATTATAAGTGAGTATTTTAGAAGATTTAATATAAACTTGATGAATCTTCAAGTAATGGCCTCTGTCTAGTAAATCTACCATAACATTTTGCTGAAAAAAAAATACAGCAGTCAGTTTTGGAGATTGGCCACTGGCTAAATCCTTTTTAACCAAAAGCTTTACCTTAGTTAAGACTTGCCTCATGGTCCAGCTGGTCCTTTGCAGCATCTTCTGTGTTGTGTTCCAGCACCAGTGGATCGTCTTCTACAATGTTACCCATTTTAAGCTTGAATGTAGCCACACCCACACTGCCCCATCCTCTTTCAGTAGGAGGTTTCAATGGTCTTGGTAAAGGTTCGTTAAGGAAAGGATCATACCTTCATGAGACGTCTATCATGTATGCAGGGTTGCTGATGATAGGCCAATTGGAATTCAACTACTTTTGTGAATACATCTCATTGCAAGATAGTAGCCTGCAGTTGAAGCTAGAGGAGTTTCTAAAGTAATATCAAATAGCAACACAATGTCTTCTGAAATACATTTTTCAGAATAGCTTTGGATACACAAGCAACTACATAGCAGTTTTTTTTTATTTCTGATTTCATATCAAGGAATTGAATCATTGCTGAAATATTATGTTGCCGTATATATCCCAACCAAAACAACCCCAAAGAGAAGCACTTATGAAGCCAGAAATCACGAGTGGCTCTATTTGAGGGGATCAGTGTTGGATTTCCATTACATTGTGTCTTTTCATGTTGTTTTTTGTCGATTAAAACTGCGCCAACAAGTAGCACTTACTGAATTCAACTGTCAAGTCAGTGCTCAAGTGAGGGTAATGGTAAAGAAGTACAAAAGACTTGCTATGTTCTTTCCAGTCATAAAACACCAGAAATGAATGTACAAAGCAACTGTGGAGAGAACATGGACACTTGAAATCATCAAACTTACCCCAACAAATAGCACTTACTGTTTTCTAAACTCAAGCTGGTGCTTGTGTAAGGGTAATATTGGTCATTACAATTTTCTGCTCACATTTGGATGTTATTCAACTACAGTGTATGTCTTCCTGAAATGTGTTCCACATTCCTGCAAGTGCTTCCTGTACTCTTACTCAGTACAGTTTAGACTTTCCCAATGAAGAACTTGACCTAACCAAGACAACCCCAAAGAGAAGCACTTATGAAGAAGAGAATCATCAGTGGCTCCATTTGAGGTGATCTGAGCTGGATTCACAAGAGGAAATGGCTTTGGATTCATTCAGTTGTTTTTGTCACTTAAAACGTCCCCAACAAGTAGCACTTACTGAATTCAACAAACAAGTTAATGCTCAAGTCAGGGTAATAGGTAGGACCAACTCTCAAACTAGGAATTCTTCAGAAATTAATCGAATAGCATGTCCGTCTTCATGAACTGTGTGAAGCAAATAAAAGAGCACAATCACCATCACTACCCCAACAAATAGCACTTACTGCTTTCAGAAGGCAAGTTTTTGCTTGTGTTAGGGTAAAGCTGGTGACCACCTAGCTGTGAAACAAAATGTCTTCTGAAATAATTTTTTCTGAATATCTTTGGATACACAAGCACCTACATAGCAGTTTCTTTTGATTTCTGATTTCATATCAAGGAATTGAATCATTGCTGAAATATTATGTTGCCGTATATATCCCAACCAAAACAACCCCAAAGAGAAGCACTTATGAAGCCAGAAATCACGAGTGGCTCTATTTGAGGGGATCAGAGTTGGATTTCCATAACATTGTGTCTTTTCACGTTGTTTTTGTCGATTAAAACTGCCCCAACAAGTAGCACTTACTGTATTCAACTGTCAAGTCAGTGCTCAAGTGAGGGTAATGGTAAAGACGTACAAAAGACTTGGAATGTTCTTTCCATTCATAAAACACCAGAAATGAATGTACAAAGCAGCTGTGGAGAGAACATGGACACTTGAAATCATCAAAATTACCCCAACAAATAGCACTTACTGTTTTCTAAACTCAAGCTGGTGCTTGTGTAAGGGTAATATTGGTGATTAAAATGTTCTGCTCACATTTGATTGTTATTCAACTACAATGTATGTCTTCCTGAAATGTGTTCCACATTCCTGCAAGTGATTCCTGTACTCTTAGTCAGTACAGTATAGACTTTACCAATGAAGAACTTGACCTAACCAAGACAACCCCAAAGAGAAGCACTTATGAAGAAGAGAATCATCAGTGGCTCCATTTGAGGGGATCTGAGCTGGATTCACAAGGGGATATGGCTTTGGATTCATTCAGTTGTTGTTGTCACTTAAAACTTCCCCAACAAGTAGCACTTACTGCATTCATCAAACAAGTTAATGCTCAAGTTGGGGTAATAGGTAGGACAGAATTCTTCAGCAATTCTTCATGAACTATGTGAAGGGAAAATAATTGCAAAATCAGCAACACTACACCAGCAGATAGCACTTGCTGCTTTCAGAAATCATGTCTGTGCTTGTGCAAGGGTAAAGCTGGAGACAAATTGATTGCCTTCGCTAATAATACAAAATATACAGTCTGGCGATGACCAGGTTTTCTGAAAACTTACAACCAGCACCACAGACAAAGAAAAACAATTATAAGTGAGTATTTTAGAAGATTTAATATAAACTTGATGAATCTTCAAGTAATGGCCTCTGTCTAGTAAATCTACCATAACAATTTGCTGAAAAAAATACAGCAGTCAGTTTTGGAGATTGGCCACTGGCTAAATCCTTTTTAACCAAAAGCTTTACCTCAGTTAAGACTTGCCTCATGGTCCAGCTGGTCCTTTGCAGCATCTTCTGTGTTGTGTTCCAGCACCAGTGGATCGTCTTCTACAACGTTACCCATTTTAAGCTTGAATGTAGCCACACCCACACTGCCCCATCCTCTTTCAGTAGGAGGTTTCAATGGTCTTGGTAAAGGTTCATTAGGGAAAGGATCACCCCATCATGAGACGTCTATCATGTATGCAGGGTTGCTGATGATAGGCCAATTGGAATTCAACTACTTTTGTGAATACATCTCATTGTCAGTTAGTAGCCTGCAGTTGAAGCTAGAGGAGTTTCTAAAGTAATATCAGATAGCAACACAATGTCTTCTGAAATACATTTTTCTGAATATCTTTGGATACACATGAAACTACATAGCAGTTTCTTTTGATTTCTGATTTCATATCAAGGAATTGAATCATTGCTGAAATATTATGTTGCCGTATATATCCCAACCAAAACAACCCCAAAGAGAAGCACTTATGAAGCCAGAAATCACGAGTGGCTCTATTTGAGGGGATCAGTGTTGGATTTCCATTACATTGTGTCTTTTCATGTTGTTTTTTGTCGATTAAAACTGCCCCAACAAGTAGCACTTACTGAATTCAACTGTCAAGTCAGTGCTCAAGTGAGGGTAATGGTAAGGACGTACAAAAGACTTGAAATGTTCTTTCCAGTCATAAAACACCAGAAATGAATGTACAAAGCAACTGTGGAGAGAACATGGACACTTGAAATCATCAAACTTACCCCAACAAATAGCACTTACTGTTTTCTAAACTCAAGCTGGTGCTTGTGTAAGGGTAATATTGGTGATTACAATTTTCTGCTCGCATTTGGATGTTATTCAACTACAGTGTATGTCTTCCTGAAATGTGTTCCACATTCCTGCAAGTGCTTCCTGTACTCTTACTCAGTACAGTTTAGACTTTCCCAATGAAGAACTTGACCTAACCAAGACAACCCCAAAGAGAAGCACTTATGAAGAAGAGAATCATCAGTGGCTCCATTTGAGGTGATCTGAGCTGGATTCACAAGGGGAAATGGCTTTGGATTCATTCAGTTCTTGTTGTTGTCACTTCAAACTTCCCCAACAAGTAGCACTTACTGCATTCAACAAACAAGTTAATGCTCAAGTTGGGGTAATAGGTAGGACAGAATTCTTCAGCAATTCTTCATGAACTATGTGAAGGAAAAATAATTGCAAAATCAGCAACACTACCCCATCAGATAGCACTTGTTGTTTTCCAAAATCATGTATATGCTTGTGTAAGGGTAAAGCTGGAGACAAATTGATTGCCTTCGCTAATAATACAAAATATACAGTCTGGCGATGACCAGGTTTTCTGAAAACTTACAACCAGCGCCACAGACAAAGAAAAACAATTATAAGTGAGTATTTTAGAAGATTTAATATAAACTTGATGAATCTTCAAGTAATGGCCTCTGTCTAGTAAATCTACAATAACAAATTGCTGAAAAAAATACAGCAGTCAGTGTTGGAGATTGGCCACTGGCTAAATCCTCTTAACCAAAAGCTCTACCTTAGTTAAGACTTGCCTCATGGTCCAGCTGGTCCTTTGCAGCATCTTCTGTGTTGTGTTCCAGCACCAGTGGATCGTCTTCTACAACGTTACCCATTTTAAGCTTGAATGTAGCCACACCCACACTGCCCCATCCTCTTTCAGTAGGAGGTTTCAATGGTCTTGGTAAAGGTTCGTTAAGGAAGGATCACACCTTCATGAGACGTCTATCATGTATGCAGGGTTGCTGATGATAGGCCAATTGGAATTCAACTACTTTTGTGAATACATCTCATTGCAAGATAGTAGCCTGCAGTTGAAGCTAGAGGAGTTTCTAAAGTAATATCAGATAGCAACACAATGTCTTCTGAAATACATTTTTCTGAATATCTTTGGATACACATGAAACTACATAGCAGTTTCTTTTGATTTCTGATTTCATATCAAGGAATTGAATCATTGCTGAAATATTATGTTGCCGTATATATCCCAACCAAAACAACCCCAAAGAGAAGCACTTATGAAGCCAGAAATCACGAGTGCCTCTATTTGAGGGGATCAGTGTTGGATTTCCATTACATTGTGTCTTTTCATGTTGTTTTTTGTCGATTAAAACTGCCCCAACAAGTAGCACTTACTGAATTCAACTGTCAAGTCAGTGCTCAAGTGAGGGTAATGGTAAGGACGTACAAAAGACTTGCAATGTTCTTTCCAGTCATAAAACACCAGAAATTAATGTACAAAGCAACTGTGGAGAGAACATGGACACTTGAAATCATCAAACTTACCCCAACAAATAGCACTTACTGTTTTCTAAACTCAAGCTGGTGCTTGTGTAAGGGTAATATTGGTGATTACAATTTTCTGCTCGCATTTGGATGTTATTCAACTACAGTGTATGTCTTCCTGAAATGTGTTCCACATTCCTGCAAGTGCTTCCTGCACTCTTACTCAGTACAGTTTAGACTTTCCCATTGAAGAACTTGACCTAACCAAGACAACCCCAAAGAGAAGCACTTATGAAGAAGAGAATCATCAGTGGCTCCATTTGAGGTGATCTGAGCTGGATTCACAAGAGGAAATGGCTTTGGATTCATTCAGTTGTTTTTGTCACTTAAAACGTCCCCAACAAGTAGCACTTACTGAATTCAACAAACAAGTTAATGCTCAAGTCAGGGTAATAGGTAGGACCAACTCTCAAACTAGGAATTCTTCAGAAATTAATCGAATAACATGTCCGTCTTCATGAACTGTGTGAAGCAAATAAAAGAGCACAATCACCATCACTACCCCAACAAATAGCACTTACTGCTTTCAGAAGGCAAGTTTTTGCTTGTGTTAGGGTAAAGCTGGTGACCACCTAGCTGTGAAACAAAATGTCTTCTGAAATAATTTTTTCTGAATATCTTTGGATACACAAGCACCTACATAGCAGTTTCTTTTGATTTCTGATTTCATATCAAGGAATTGAATCATTGCTGAAATATTATGTTGCCGTATATATCCCAACCAAAACAACCCCAAAGAGAAGCACTTATGAAGCCAGAAATCACGAGTGGCTCTATTTGAGGGGATCAGAGTTGGATTTCCATAACATTGTGTCTTTTCACGTTGTTTTTGTCGATTAAAACTGCCCCAACAAGTAGCACTTACTGTATTCAACTGTCAAGTCAGTGCTCAAGTGAGGGTAATGGTAAAGACGTACAAAAGACTTGGAATGTTCTTTCCAGTCATAAAACACCAGAAATGAATGTACAAAGCAGCTGTGGAGAGAACATGGACACTTGAAATCGTCAAAATTACCCCAACAAATAGCAATTACTGTTTTCTAAACTCAAGCTGGTGCTTGTGTTAGGGTAATATTGGTGATTAAAATGTTCTGCTCACATTTGATTGTTATTCAACTACAATGTATGTCTTCCTGAAATGTGTTCCACATTCCTGCAAGTGATTCCTGTACTCTTAGTCAGTACAGTATAGACTTTACCAATGAAGAACTTGACCTAACCAAGACAACCCCAAAGAGAAGCACTTATGAAGAAGAGAATCATCAGTGGCTCCATTTGAGGGGATCTGAGCTGGATTCACAAGGGGATATGGCTTTGGATTCATTCAGTTGTTGTTGTCACTTAAAACTTCCCCAACAAGTAGCACTTACTGCATTCATCAAACAAGTTAATGCTCAAGTTGGGGTAATAGGTAGGACAGAATTCTTCAGCAATTCTTCATGAACTATGTGAAGGGAAAATAATTGCAAAATCAGCAACACTACACCAGCAGATAGCACTTGCTGCTTTCAGAAATCATGTCTGTGCTTGTGCAAGGGTAAAGCTGGAGACAAATTGATTGCCTTCGCTAATAATACAAAATATACAGTCTGGCGATGACCAGGTTTTCTGAAAACTTACAACCAGCACCACAGACAAAGAAAAACAATTATAAGTGAGTATTTTAGAAGATTTAATATAAACTTGATGAATCTTCAAGTAATGGCCTCTGTCTAGTAAATCTACCATAACAATTTGCTGAAAAAAATACAGCAGTCAGTTTTGGAGATTGGCCACTGGCTAAATCCTTTTTAACCAAAAGCTTTACCTCAGTTAAGACTTGCCTCATGGTCCAGCTGGTCCTTTGCAGCATCTTCTGTGTTGTGTTCCAGCACCAGTGGATCGTCTTCTACAACGTTACCCATTTTAAGCTTGAATGTAGCCACACCCACACTGCCCCATCCTCTTTCAGTAGGAGGTTTCAATGGTCTTGGTAAAGGTTCGTTAAGGAAAGGATCACACCTTCATGAGACGTCTATCATGTATGCAGGGTTGCTGATGATAGGCCAATTGGAATTCAACTACTTTTGTGAATACATCTCATTGTCAGTTAGTAGCCTGCAGTTGAAGCTAGAGGAGTTTCTAAAGTAATATCAGATAGCAACACAATGTCTTCTGAAATACATTTTTCTGAATATCTTTGGATACACATGAAACTACATAGCAGTTTCTTTTGATTTCTGATTTCATATCAAGGATTTGAATCATTGCTGAAATATTATGTTGCCGTATATATCCCAACCAAAACAACCCCAAAGAGAAGCACTTATGAAGCCAGAAATCACGAGTGGCTCTATTTGAGGGGATCAGTGTTGGATTTCCATTACATTGTGTCTTTTCATGTTGTTTTTTGTCGATTAAAACTGCCCCAACATGTAGCACTTACTGAATTCAACTGTCAAGTCAGTGCTCAAGTGAGGGTAATGGTAAGGACGTACAAAAGACTTGCAATGTTCTTTCCAGTCATAAAACACCAGAAATGAATGTACAAAGCAGCTGTGGAGAGAACATGGACACTTGAAATCATCAAAATTACCCCAACAAATAGCACTTACTGTTTTCTAAACTCAAGCTGGTGCTTGTGTATGGGTAATATTGGTGATTACAATTTTCTGCTCACATTTGGATGTTATTCAACTACAGTGTATGTCTTCCTGAAATGTGTTCCACATTCCTGCAAGTGCTTCCTGTACTCTTACTCAGTACAGTTTAGACTTTCCCCATGAAGAACTTGACCTAACCAAGACAACCCCAAAGAGAAGCACTTTTGAAGAAGAGAATCATCAGTGGCTCCATTTGAGGTGATCTGAGCTGGATTCACAAGGGGAAATGGCTTTGGATTCATTCAGTTGTTGTTGTCACTTAAAACTTCCCCAACAAGTAGCACTTACTGCATTCAACAAACAAGTTAATGCTCAAGTCAGGGTAATAGGTAGGACAGAATTCTTCAGCAATTCCTCATGAACTATGTGAAGGGAAAATAATTGCACAATCAGCAACACTACCCCAGCAGATAGCACTTGCTGCTTTCAGAAATCATGTATGTGCTTGTGTAAGGGTAAAGCTGGAGACAAATTGATTGCCTTCGATAATAATACAAAATATACAGTCTGGCGATGACCAGGTTTTCTGAAAACTTACAACCAGCGCCACAGACAAAGAAAAAACAATTATAAGTGAGTATTTTAGAAGATTTAATATAAACTTGATGAATCTTCAAGTAATGGCCTCTGTCTAATAAATCTACCATAACAATTTGCTGAAAAAAATACAGCAGTCAGTGTTGGAGATTGGCCACTGGCTAAATCCTTTTTAACCAAAAGCTCTACCTTAGTTAAGACTTGCCTCATGGTCCAGCTGGTCCTTTGCAGCATCCTCTGTGTTGTGTTCCAGCACCAGTGGATCGTCTTCTACAACGTTACCCATTTTAAGCTTGAATGTAGCCACACCCACACTGCCCCATCCTCTTTCAGTTGGAGGTTTCAATGGTCTTGGTAAAGGTTCGTTAAGGAAAGGATCACACCTTCATGAGACGTCTATCATGTATGCAGGGTTGCTGATGATAGGCCAATTGGAATTCAACTACTTTTGTGAATACATCTCATTGCCAGATAGTAGCCTGCAGTTGAAGCTAGAGGAGTTTCTAAAGTAATATCAAATAGCAACACAATGTCTTCTGAAATACATTTTTCTGAATATCTTTGGATACACAAGCAACTACATAGCAGTTTCTTTTGATTTCTGATTTCATATCAAGGAATTGAATCATTGCTGAAATATTATGTTGCCGTATATATCCCAACCAAAACAACCCCAAAGAGAAGCACTTATGAAGCCAGAAATCACGAGTGGCTCTATTTGAGGGGATCAGAGTTGGATTTCCATAACATTGTGTCTTTCCATGTTGTTTTTTGTCGATTAAAACTGCCCCAACAAGTAGCACTTACTGAATTCAACTTTCAAGTCAGTGCTCAAGTGAGGGTAATGGTAAAGACGTACAAAAGACTTGCCATGCTCTTTGCAGTCATAAAACACCAGAAATGAATGTACAAAGCAACTGTGGAGAGAACATGGACACTTGAAATCATCAAAATTACCCCAACAAATAGCACTTACTGTTTTCTAAACTCAAGCTGGTGCTTGTGTATGGGTAATATTGGTGATTACAATTTTCTGCTCACATTTGGATGTTATTCAACTACAGTGTATGTCTTCCTGAAATGTGTTCCACATTCCTGCAAGTGCTTCCTGTACTCTTACTCAGTACAGTTTAGACTTTCCCCATGAAGAACTTGACCTAACCAAGACAACCCCAAAGAGAAGCACTTTTGAAGAAGAGAATCATCAGTGGCTCCATTTGAGGTGATCTGAGCTGGATTCACAAGGGGAAATGGCTTTGGATTCATTCAGTTGTTGTTGTCACTTAAAACTACCCCAACAAGTAGCACTTACTGCCTTCAACAAACAAGTTAATGCTCAAGTTGGGGTAATAGGTAGGACAGAATTCTTCAGCAATTCTTCATGAACAATGTGAAGGAAAAATAATTGCAAAATCAGCAACACTACCCCAGCAGATAGCACTTGCTGCTTTCAGAAATCATGTATGTGCTTGTGTAAGGGTAAAGCTGGAGACAAATTGATTGCCTTCTCTAATAATACAAAATATACAGTCTGGCAGTGACCAGGTTTTCTGAAAACTTACAACCAGCGCCACAGACAAAGAAAAACAATAGCAAGTGAGTATTTTAGATGATTTAATATGAACTTGATGAATCTTCAAGTAATGGCCTCTGTCTAGTAAATCTACCATAACAATTTTCTGAAAAAAATACAGCAGTCAGTGTTGGAGCTTGGCCACTGGCTAAATCCTTTTAAACCAAAAACTCTACCTTAGTTAAGACTTGCCTCATGGTCCAGCTGGTCCTTTGCAGCATCTTCTGTGTTGTGTTCCAGCACCAGTGGATCGTCCTCTATAACGTTGCCCATCTTAAGCTTGAATGTAGCCACACCCATCCTGCCCCATCCTCTTTCAGTGGGAGGTTTCAATGGTCTTGGTAAAGGTTCGTTAAGGAAAGGATCACACCTTCATGAGACGTCTATCATGTATGTAGGGCTGCTGTTGATAGGCCAAATGGAATTCAACTACTTTTTTGATTGCATAGCATTGCCAGATTGTAGCCTGCAGTTGAAGCTAGAGGAGTTTCTAAAGTAATATCAAATAGCAGAGGTGTGGACTCGAGTCACATGACTTGGACTCGAGTCAGACTCGAGTCATGAATTTTATGACTTTAGTATCGACTTGACAAAATGTAAAGAGACTTGCAACTCGACTTGGACTTCAAAATCAATGACTCGTGACTTCACTTGGACTTGAGCCGTTTGACTTGATAAGACTTGCTCCTTTCCCCAAAACACAAACATTAAAAAGTATGTTATTAAGGAGCGCTCTGTATCTGTCATCGTGTTTGTGTGCGTCTGTGTGTGCAGCGCCGCCACTCCCAAAACGCGCACTACGCGCTGTGCGTCGGGCACCAAGTCCTGAGGGGGCAACAAAAAAAAGCTGAAAAATTATCATAGTTATTATAATTATGTAGCCGAGCGTTTGGTTGTATCATAAGTCCGGCTTTAGCCGACAAAGGACACGAGAGCAGGTCATGCGCTCGGGACAGCACACCCGTTTATTCTCCGTTCATTTTACAACTTCACTCATCACAGCACCCACTTCCTTTGAAACCCCCTTTCAAAATAAGAGTCACTAACAACAACCCACTTAAAACCGGAAATACAAATCAACCCTCAACAATAACGTCATTAAATAAATTAGCTTACAATTATAATGCCGATATTATTTCAGTATAGAAATATTAGGTACCTTTTAGCCATGTATATCACAAAAAAGGCAGAACAAGAGATATATTAAATTGCTCAAAAAAAGTTAAAGAAGATTGACTATTCTTGTTTGTACTTATTGATGATTATTTAATGTAATCATAGAGGAGTTATGCTTAGGGCACCAAAATGGCTCGCAGCGGCACTGGGTGAAATCATACTACGTCCACATCGTGCACAAATGACTGACAGACTTTTGGCCAATTTGGTCTTTTGCAAATGCAATTCAGCATAGGGCCCTGACATATAAAAAGCACAACCCTGTTCATTGTTATGTTCAAGTATTTGTTATGTTTCTCACATTTACACACACACACAGACAATATGAGGTAAGATAAATGAGATGAGATAAACACAGGACAGGACAGAAATGTTCATGTTCATGTATTTGTTATGTTTCTCACATGTACACACACACACAGACAATATGAGGTGAGATAAATGAGATGAGATAAACACAGGACAGGACAGAAATGTTCATGTTCATGTATTTGTTATGTTTCTCACATGTACACACACACACAGACAATATGAGGTGAGATAAATGAGATGAGATAAACACAGGACAGGACAGAAACTGCTGTGGAACTAGTTAAAAAGCAAAATACAATGTTAGCACGTTTTTTTACAAATAATTACAGTTGCACTTGTTTTTTCAAATGTGTTCATTCTGTAGGAGTGGTTTAAAATGAAGAATATTCTTGCAAAATATGAGTTAAATGTTAAAAATGAATGGTTAATAGTGCAATAGGGAAGTGCAATGTTAGCACAATTTTTTTTCTGTAATTTCAATTGCACTTGTTTTAATAAATAAATAAATACAGATTTTAAAAGCGTACATGATCTGTGTAAATATATTATTACTCAGTGATCAAAAGGACTCGAAAAGACTCGAAACTCAAACTGCAGGACTTGGACTTGACTTGAGACTTGTCAGTCTTGACTTTGGACTTGACTCGGGACTTGCTTGTCTTGACTTGGGACTTGACTCGGGACTTGAGGGCAAAGACTTGAGACTTACTTGGGACTTGCAAAAAAATGACTTGGTCCCACCTCTGTCAAATAGCAACACAATGTCTTCTGAAATACATTTTTCTGAATATCTTTGGATACACAAGCAGCTACATAGCAGTTTCTTTTGATTTCTGATTTCATATCAAGGAATTGAATCATTGCTGAAATATTATGTTGCCGTATATATCCCAACCAAAACAACCCCAAAGAGAAGCACTTATGAAGCCAGAAATCACGAGTGGCTCTATTTGAGGGGATCAGAGTTGGATTTCCATAACATTGTGTCTTTTCATGTTGTTTTTGTCGATTAAAACTGCCCCAACAAGTAGCACTTACTGAATTCAACTGTCAAGTCAGTGCTCAAGTGAGGGTAATGGTAAAGACGTACAAAAGACTTGCAATGTTCTTTCCAGTTATAAAACACCAGAAATGAATGTACAAAGCAGCTGTGGAGAGAACATGGACACTTGAAATCATCAAAATTACCCCAACAAATAGCACTTACTGTTTTCTAAACTCTAGCTGGTGCTTGTGTAAGGGTAATATTGGTGATTACAATCTTCTGCTCACATTTGGATGTTATTCAACTACAGTGTTTGTCTTCCTGAAATGTGTTCCACATTCCTGCAAGTGATTCCTGTACTCTTACTCAGTACAGTTTAGACTTTCCCAATGAAGAACTTGACCTAACCAAGACAACCCCAGAGAGAAGCACTTATAAATAAGAGAATCATCAGTGGCTCCATTTGAGGTGATCTGAGCTGGATTCACAAGGGGAAATGGCTTTGGATTCATTCAGTTGTTGTTGTCAATTAAAACATCCCCAACAAGTAGCACTTACTGTATTCAACAAACAAGTTAATGCTCAAGTCAGGGTAATAGGTAGGACCAACTCTCAAACTAGGAATTCTTCAGAAATTAATCATATAACATGTCCGTCTTCATGAACTGTGTGAAGGAAATAGAAGAGCACAATCACCAGCACTACCCCAACAAATAGCACTTACTGCTTTCAGAAGGCAAGTTTTTGCTTGTGTTAGGGTAAAGCTGGTGACCACCTAGCTGTGAAACAAAATGTCTTCTGAAATAAATTTTTCTGAATATCTTTGGATACACAAGCAACTACATAGCAGTTTCTTTTGATTTCTGATTTCATATCAAGGAATTGAATCATGGCTGAAATATTATGTTGCCGTATATATCCCAACCAAAACAACCCCAAAGAGAAGCACTTATGAAGCCAGAAATCACGAGTGGCTCTATTTGAGGGGATCAGAGTTGGATTTCCATAACATTGTGTCTTTTCATGTTGTTTTTGTCGATTAAAACTGCCCCAACAAGTAGCACTTACTGAATTCAACTGTCAAGTCAGTGCTCAAGTGAGGGTAATGGTAAAGACGTACAAAAGACTTGCAATGTTCTTTTCAGTCATAAAACACCAGAAATGAATGTACAAAGCAGCTGTGGAGAGAACATGGACACTTGAAATCATAAAAATTACCCCAACAAATAGCACTTACTGTTTTCTAAACTCAAGCTGGTGCTTGTGTAAGGGTAATATTGGTGATTACAATTTTCTGCTCACATTTGGATGTTATTCAACTACAGTGTATGTCTTCCTGAAATGTGTTCCACATTCCTGCAAGTGATTCCTGTACTCTTACTCAGTACAGTTTAGACTTTCCCAATGAAGAACTTGACCTAACCAAGACAACCCAAAGAGAAGCACTTATGAAGAAGAGAATCATCAGTGGCTCCATTTGAGGTGATCTGAGCTGGATTCACAAGGGGAAATGGCTTTGGATTCATTCAGTTGTTGTCACTTAAAACGTCCCCAACAAGTAGCACTTACTGCATTCAACAAACAAGTTAATGCTCAAGTTGGGGTAATAGGTAGGACAGAATTCTTCAGGAATTCTTCATGAACTATGTGAAGGAAAAATAATTGCAAAATCAGCAACACTACCCCAGCAGATAGCACTTGCTGCTTTCAGAAATCATGTCTTTGCTTGTGTAAGGGTAAAGCTGGAGACAAATTGATTGCCTTCTCTAATAATACAAAATATACAGTCTGGCAGTGACCAGGTTTTCTGAAAACTTACAACCAGCGCCACAGACAAAGAAAAACAATAGCAAGTGAGTATTTTAGATGATTTAATATGAACTTGATGAATCTTCAAGTAATGGCCTCTGTCTAACCTACGATAACAATTTTCTGAAAAAAATACAGCAGTCAGTGTTGGAGCTTGGCCACTGGCTAAATCCTTTTAAACCAAAAACTCTACCTTAGTTAAGACTTGCCTCATGGTCCAGCTGGTCCTTTGCAGCATCTTCTGTGTTGTGTTCCAGCACCAGTGGATCGTCCTCTATAACGTTGCCCATCTTAAGCTTGAATGTAGCCACACCCATCCTGCCCCATCCTCTTTCAGTGGGAGGTTTCAATGGTCTTGGTAAAGGTTCGTTAAGGAAAGGATCACACCTTCATGAGACGTCTATCATGTATGTAGGGCTGCTGTTGATAGGCCAAATGTAATTCAACTACTTTTTTGATTGCATAGCATTGCCAGATTGTAGCCTGCAGTTGAAGCTAGAGGAGTTGCTAAAGTAATATCAAATAGCCCTGCATTCTTGCTCCAAATTAAGGCAGTGAGTATAATTGTATGGCTAACAGAGCAATGATCCTAAAACACTATTTGTGTTGTATTTCATTAGAATGTCACATGCCAACTATAAAGAGCTATCCTCTAATATGCAAATAAAGCTGAGCCGCTGTGTCTGTGAATTAAGCGGAAAAGCATCTCTTACTTGCTGAAAGTGTCCTGTTATTGTACACTTGAATTCCAGGCTGTTCGTCAGCTCTACTGGGATCTGTCCCTACCATACTTATCCCAACCAAGACAACCTCAAAGAGAAGCACTTATGAGGAAGAGAATCAACTCTTCTTCATAATTTGAGGTGATCTGAGCTGGGTTCACAAGGGGAAATGGCTTTGGATTCATTCAGTTGTTGTCACTTAAAACTTCCCCAACAAGTAGCACTTACTGCATTCAACAAACAAGTTAAAGTTTTTCACAATTGTTAAAACACGTTTTTCAAAACGGCTTTCTCAAAACTGCACACAGAAAACTGAAAACCTCACACACAAAATGGTAAACCTGACACTCCCTTTGCAAGATAACTCTTTGCGATCAAATCTCACAAAATGGAACTCGTGTTTTCATTTGGTACACACAGCCATTTTTTCAAATGACACAAACATACCATTCTTTGAGTACACACAACTAAGCATTTGCTTGCACACTACCAAGCATTTACATCACACTGAAGTGTAAAACTGAAAACACAATCATCAAAATGGAACACACCATTTGAATGACATTGACACTCTGGAGAATGAGCCATTTCTCTTTTTGTAAAATGTCTCAGTGTTGGCCTACTTTTTTTATAGTCAAATATAAAACAGCACAGAAATATGAATTAGAAAAAAGGTTTATTTCGTTACACACAGAGAACAGTACAGTACTGTTGACCCCCCCCCTTCACAAAAATGATTCAGGCATCAAGCCTCCGGTTCCTATCTGCCCAGAGGGCCTCATCCACATCACAGGCAATAGTCTCCCTGTCCAAGCATTGTTGGAAGAAACACCTTGAGTGGCGCATGAAGCCCTGATTGGCCTCGACACTCACGTCGCCACAAGCTTCCTCAATGCCTGGAGCAGTGGGACCCGGTACCACTGGTTTTCATTCATATACCTTCCACCTCCAAGCTGAAAATAATTCCTCAATAGGATTCAGGAAAGGAGAATAAGGTGGAAGGTATAGAACGGAAAAATTTGGGTGGTCCTGAAACCACTCATGCACTTGAGCAGCCTGGTGGAAGCTCACATTGTCCCAGATGACAACGTGATCGATCCACTGTGGGTCATCTATCTGACCAGGTGGTACCAGCAGGTCATGCAGGCCATCCAGGAAGACGAGGAGGCGGGCAGTGTTATAGGCGGGCAGTGTTATAGGCCCCTAGGTGGGCATGACGGTGCAAGATCCCATGGTGATTCATTGCAGCACACATTGTGATGTTCCCACCATGCTGGCCGGGGGCTTCAACAATGGCCCGCTGGCCAATGACGTTTCTACCCCGTCGCCTCCTCTTCACCAGGTTGAATCCCACCTCATCAATAATGATGTACTGGTACAACACATGAGCTGTGTTATGCTCCTGGATACGTCCTGGGTTTGTTCCCTTGGGGTTGAATGCACTTATTGTAAGTCGCTTTGGATAAAAGCGTCAGCTAAATGAAATGTAATGTAATGTTATGTAAATCTGCTGACACAGACAGCATGACAATGCAAGTTACATTATGGACACAGAGAGGTCAACACAGTGGGCTACAGTGAGACACTTTAGAAAAGGAACAATATTGGCTTAAAGGTACAATACATGCATGTGTCAGTGCTGAATGTATGGAACTTACAAGCACAAACTCTCACCGTAACTCCTTGATGCCTGTGTTCCGTTCAAATGGGACCCTGAACACTTGTTTCATCTGCATGGCAGTCCTATGAAGAACACGCTCCAATGTAGAGAGGCTGACGTCTGGACGTTTCTAAATGCAGCATGGTCAGCCAGGATCCTAGTTTTTATTTATCTGAGTGTGATTGAGTTGTTCTCACGAACCACATCTACAGTTTCAGTCTCCTGTTCGGCTGTGAAAATGAGGTGAAATTGCTCAACAGACCTGAATGTTTAGAGATTTGAGTATTTGTGTGTTGTAGGTTGATGCTTTGAGATTTTACTTGAGAAGTGTGTGCAACAAGTGAACATTGTGTGTAGTGTTTTGACAACATAGTCAGCTGCAAATATGACTTGACCTCAAAAAAATTCTAACAAAAGGTTTCTCAGTGGTTTACAGTAGTATCAGATGTACTTAAAAACATACTAAAAGTTTACCAAAGTTTGACTCCAAGAAAGGTGGGCATGACGGTGCAAGATCCCATGGTGATTCATTGCAGCACACATTGTGATGTTCCCACCATGCTGGCCGGGGGCTTCAACAATGGCCCGCTGGCCAATGACGTTTCTACCCCGTCGCCTCCTCTTCACCAGGTTGAATCCCACCTCATCAATAATGATGTACTGGTACAACACATGAGCTGTGTTATGCTCCTGGATACGTCCTGGGTTTGTTCCCTTGGGGTTGAATGCACTTATTGTAAGTCGCTTTGGATAAAAGCGTCAGCTAAATGAAATGTAATGTAATGTTATGTAAATCTGCTGACACAGACAGCATGACAATGCAAGTTACATTATGGACACAGAGAGGTCAACACAGTGGGCTACAGTGAGACACTTTAGAAAAGGAACAATATTGGCTTAAAGGTACAAGGTAGGACCAACTCTCAAACTAGGAATTCTTCAGAAATTAATCGAATAGCATGTCCGTCTTCATGAACTGTGTGAAGCAAATAAAAGAGCACAATCACCATCACTACCCCAACAAATAGCACTTACTGCTTTCAGAAGGCAAGTTTTTGCTTGGGTTAGGGTAAAGCTGGTGACCACCTAGCTGTGAAACAAAATGTCTTCTGAAATAATTTTTTCTGAATATCTTTGGATACACAAGCACCTACATAGCAGTTTCTTTTGATTTCTGATTTCATATCAAGGAATTGAATCATTGCTGAAATATTATGTTGCCGTATATATCCCAACCAAAACAACCCCAAAGAGAAGCACTTATGAAGCCAGAAATCCCGAGTGGCTCTATTTGAGGGGATCAGAGTTGGATTTCCATAACATTGTGTCTTTTCACGTTGTTTTTGTCGATTAAAACTGCCCCAACAAGTAGCACTTACTGTATTCAACTGTCAAGTCAGTGCTCAAGTGAGGGTAATGGTAAAGACGTACAAAAGACTTGGAATGTTCTTTCCATTCATAAAACACCAGAAATGAATGTACAAAGCAGCTGTGGAGAGAACATGGACACTTGAAATCATCAAAATTACCCCAACAAATAGCACTTACTGTTTTCTAAACTCAAGCTGGTGCTTGTGTAAGGGTAATATTGGTGATTAAAATGTTCTGCTCACATTTGATTGTTATTCAACTACAATGTATGTCTTCCTGAAATGTGTTCCACATTCCTGCAAGTGATTCCTGTACTCTTAGTCAGTACAGTATAGACTTTACCAATGAAGAACTTGACCTAACCAAGACAACCCCAAAGAGAAGCACTTATGAAGAAGAGAATCATCAGTGGCTCCATTTGAGGGGATCTGAGCTGGATTCACAAGGGGATATGGCTTTGGATTCATTCAGTTGTTGTTGTCACTTAAAACTTCCCCAACAAGTAGCACTTACTGCATTCATCAAACAAGTTAATGCTCAAGTTGGGGTAATAGGTAGGACAGAATTCTTCAGCAATTCTTCATGAACTATGTGAAGGGAAAATAATTGCAAAATCAGCAACACTACACCAGCAGATAGCACTTGCTGCTTTCAGAAATCATGTCTGTGCTTGTGCAAGGGTAAAGCTGGAGACAAATTGATTGCCTTCGCTAATAATACAAAATATACAGTCTGGCGATGACCAGGTTTTCTGAAAACTTACAACCAGCACCACAGACAAAGAAAAACAATTATAAGTGAGTATTTTAGAAGATTTAATATAAACTTGATGAATCTTCAAGTAATGGCCTCTGTCTAGTAAATCTACCATAACAATTTGCTGAAAAAAATACAGCAGTCAGTTTTGGAGATTGGCCACTGGCTAAATCCTTTTTAACCAAAAGCTTTACCTCAGTTAAGACTTGCCTCATGGTCCAGCTGGTCCTTTGCAGCATCTTCTGTGTTGTGTTCCAGCACCAGTGGATCGTCTTCTACAACGTTACCCATTTTAAGCTTGAATGTAGCCACACCCACACTGCCCCATCCTCTTTCAGTAGGAGGTTTCAATGGTCTTGGTAAAGGTTCGTTAAGGAAAGGATCACACCTTCATGAGACGTCTATCATGTATGCAGGGTTGCTGATGATAGGCCAATTGGAATTCAACTACTTTTGTGAATACATCTCATTGTCAGTTAGTAGCCTGCAGTTGAAGCTAGAGGAGTTTCTAAAGTAATATCAGATAGCAACACAATGTCTTCTGAAATACATTTTTCTGAATATCTTTGGATACACATGAAACTACATAGCAGTTTCTTTTGATTTCTGATTTCATATCAAGGATTTGAATCATTGCTGAAATATTATGTTGCCGTATATATCCCAACCAAAACAACCCCAAAGAGAAGCACTTATGAAGCCAGAAATCACGAGTGGCTCTATTTGAGGGGATCAGTGTTGGATTTCCATTACATTGTGTCTTTTCATGTTGTTTTTTGTCGATTAAAACTGCCCCAACATGTAGCACTTACTGAATTCAACTGTCAAGTCAGTGCTCAAGTGAGGGTAATGGTAAGGACGTACAAAAGACTTGCAATGTTCTTTCCAGTCATAAAACACCAGAAATGAATGTACAAAGCAGCTGTGGAGAGAACATGGACACTTGAAATCATCAAAATTACCCCAACAAATAGCACTTACTGTTTTCTAAACTCAAGCTGGTGCTTGTGTATGGGTAATATTGGTGATTACAATCTTCTGCTCACATTTGGATGTTATTCAACTACAGTGTTTGTCTTCCTGAAATGTGTTCCACATTCCTGCAAGTGATTCCTGTACTCTTACTCAGTACAGTTTAGACTTTCCCAATGAAGAACTTGACCTAACCAAGACAACCCCAGAGAGAAGCACTTATAAATAAGAGAATCATCAGTGGCTCCATTTGAGGTGATCTGAGCTGGATTCACAAGGGGAAATGGCTTTGGATTCATTCAGTTGTTGTTGTCAATTAAAACATCCCCAACAAGTAGCACTTACTGTATTCAACAAACAAGTTAATGCTCAAGTCAGGGTAATAGGTAGGACCAACTCTCAAACTAGGAATTCTTCAGAAATTAATCATATAACATGTCCGTCTTCATGAACTGTGTGAAGGAAATAGAAGAGCACAATCACCAGCACTACCCCAACAAATAGCACTTACTGCTTTCAGAAGGCAAGTTTTTGCTTGTGTTAGGGTAAAGCTGGTGACCACCTAGCTGTGAAACAAAATGTCTTCTGAAATAAATTTTTCTGAATATCTTTGGATACACAAGCAACTACATAGCAGTTTCTTTTGATTTCTGATTTCATATCAAGGAATTGAATCATGGCTGAAATATTATGTTGCCGTATATATCCCAACCAAAACAACCCCAAAGAGAAGCACTTATGAAGCCAGAAATCACGAGTGGCTCTATTTGAGGGGATCAGAGTTGGATTTCCATAACATTGTGTCTTTTCATGTTGTTTTTGTCGATTAAAACTGCCCCAACAAGTAGCACTTACTGAATTCAACTGTCAAGTCAGTGCTCAAGTGAGGGTAATGGTAAAGACGTACAAAAGACTTGCAATGTTCTTTTCAGTCATAAAACACCAGAAATGAATGTACAAAGCAGCTGTGGAGAGAACATGGACACTTGAAATCATAAAAATTACCCCAACAAATAGCACTTACTGTTTTCTAAACTCAAGCTGGTGCTTGTGTAAGGGTAATATTGGTGATTACAATTTTCTGCTCACATTTGGATGTTATTCAACTACAGTGTATGTCTTCCTGAAATGTGTTCCACATTCCTGCAAGTGATTCCTGTACTCTTACTCAGTACAGTTTAGACTTTCCCAATGAAGAACTTGACCTAACCAAGACAACCCAAAGAGAAGCACTTATGAAGAAGAGAATCATCAGTGGCTCCATTTGAGGTGATCTGAGCTGGATTCACAAGGGGAAATGGCTTTGGATTCATTCAGTTGTTGTCACTTAAAACGTCCCCAACAAGTAGCACTTACTGCATTCAACAAACAAGTTAATGCTCAAGTTGGGGTAATAGGTAGGACAGAATTCTTCAGGAATTCTTCATGAACTATGTGAAGGAAAAATAATTGCAAAATCAGCAACACTACCCCAGCAGATAGCACTTGCTGCTTTCAGAAATCATGTCTTTGCTTGTGTAAGGGTAAAGCTGGAGACAAATTGATTGCCTTCTCTAATAATACAAAATATACAGTCTGGCAGTGACCAGGTTTTCTGAAAACTTACAACCAGCGCCACAGACAAAGAAAAACAATAGCAAGTGAGTATTTTAGATGATTTAATATGAACTTGATGAATCTTCAAGTAATGGCCTCTGTCTAACCTACGATAACAATTTTCTGAAAAAAATACAGCAGTCAGTGTTGGAGCTTGGCCACTGGCTAAATCCTTTTAAACCAAAAACTCTACCTTAGTTAAGACTTGCCTCATGGTCCAGCTGGTCCTTTGCAGCATCTTCTGTGTTGTGTTCCAGCACCAGTGGATCGTCCTCTATAACGTTGCCCATCTTAAGCTTGAATGTAGCCACACCCATCCTGCCCCATCCTCTTTCAGTGGGAGGTTTCAATGGTCTTGGTAAAGGTTCGTTAAGGAAAGGATCACACCTTCATGAGACGTCTATCATGTATGTAGGGCTGCTGTTGATAGGCCAAATGTAATTCAACTACTTTTTTGATTGCATAGCATTGCCAGATTGTAGCCTGCAGTTGAAGCTAGAGGAGTTGCTAAAGTAATATCAAATAGCCCTGCATTCTTGCTCCAAATTAAGGCAGTGAGTATAATTGTATGGCTAACAGAGCAATGATCCTAAAACACTATTTGTGTTGTATTTCATTAGAATGTCACATGCCAACTATAAAGAGCTATCCTCTAATATGCAAATAAAGCTGAGCCGCTGTGTCTGTGAATTAAGCGGAAAAGCATCTCTTACTTGCTGAAAGTGTCCTGTTATTGTACACTTGAATTCCAGGCTGTTCGTCAGCTCTACTGGGATCTGTCCCTACCATACTTATCCCAACCAAGACAACCTCAAAGAGAAGCACTTATGAGGAAGAGAATCAACTCTTCTTCATAATTTGAGGTGATCTGAGCTGGGTTCACAAGGGGAAATGGCTTTGGATTCATTCAGTTGTTGTCACTTAAAACTTCCCCAACAAGTAGCACTTACTGCATTCAACAAACAAGTTAAAGTTTTTCACAATTGTTAAAACACGTTTTTCAAAACGGCTTTCTCAAAACTGCACACAGAAAACTGAAAACCTCACACACAAAATGGTAAACCTGACACTCCCTTTGCAAGATAACTCTTTGCGATCAAATCTCACAAAATGGAACTCGTGTTTTCATTTGGTACACACAGCCATTTTTTCAAATGACACAAACATACCATTCTTTGAGTACACACAACTAAGCATTTGCTTGCACACTACCAAGCATTTACATCACACTGAAGTGTAAAACTGAAAACACAATCATCAAAATGGAACACACCATTTGAATGACATTGACACTCTGGAGAATGAGCCATTTCTCTTTTTGTAAAATGTCTCAGTGTTGGCCTACTTTTTTTATAGTCAAATATAAAACAGCACAGAAATATGAATTAGAAAAAAGGTTTATTTCGTTACACACAGAGAACAGTACAGTACTGTTGACCCCCCCCCTTCACAAAAATGATTCAGGCATCAAGCCTCCGGTTCCTATCTGCCCAGAGGGCCTCATCCACATCACAGGCAATAGTCTCCCTGTCCAAGCATTGTTGGAAGAAACACCTTGAGTGGCGCATGAAGCCCTGATTGGCCTCGACACTCACGTCGCCACAAGCTTCCTCAATGCCTGGAGCAGTGGGACCCGGTACCACTGGTTTTCATTCATATACCTTCCACCTCCAAGCTGAAAATAATTCCTCAATAGGATTCAGGAAAGGAGAATAAGGTGGAAGGTATAGAACGGAAAAATTTGGGTGGTCCTGAAACCACTCATGCACTTGAGCAGCCTGGTGGAAGCTCACATTGTCCCAGATGACAACGTGATCGATCCACTGTGGGTCATCTATCTGACCAGGTGGTACCAGCAGGTCATGCAGGCCATCCAGGAAGACGAGGAGGCGGGCAGTGTTATAGGCGGGCAGTGTTATAGGCCCCTAGGTGGGCATGACGGTGCAAGATCCCATGGTGATTCATTGCAGCACACATTGTGATGTTCCCACCATGCTGGCCGGGGGCTTCAACAATGGCCCGCTGGCCAATGACGTTTCTACCCCGTCGCCTCCTCTTCACCAGGTTGAATCCCACCTCATCAATAATGATGTACTGGTACAACACATGAGCTGTGTTATGCTCCTGGATACGTCCTGGGTTTGTTCCCTTGGGGTTGAATGCACTTATTGTAAGTCGCTTTGGATAAAAGCGTCAGCTAAATGAAATGTAATGTAATGTTATGTAAATCTGCTGACACAGACAGCATGACAATGCAAGTTACATTATGGACACAGAGAGGTCAACACAGTGGGCTACAGTGAGACACTTTAGAAAAGGAACAATATTGGCTTAAAGGTACAATACATGCATGTGTCAGTGCTGAATGTATGGAACTTACAAGCACAAACTCTCACCGTAACTCCTTGATGCCTGTGTTCCGTTCAAATGGGACCCTGAACACTTGTTTCATCTGCATGGCAGTCCTATGAAGAACACGCTCCAATGTAGAGAGGCTGACGTCTGGACGTTTCTAAATGCAGCATGGTCAGCCAGGATCCTAGTTTTTATTTATCTGAGTGTGATTGAGTTGTTCTCACGAACCACATCTACAGTTTCAGTCTCCTGTTCGGCTGTGAAAATGAGGTGAAATTGCTCAACAGACCTGAATGTTTAGAGATTTGAGTATTTGTGTGTTGTAGGTTGATGCTTTGAGATTTTACTTGAGAAGTGTGTGCAACAAGTGAACATTGTGTGTAGTGTTTTGACAACATAGTCAGCTGCAAATATGACTTGACCTCAAAAAAATTCTAACAAAAGGTTTCTCAGTGGTTTACAGTAGTATCAGATGTACTTAAAAACATACTAAAAGTTTACCAAAGTTTGACTCCAAGAAAGGTGGGCATGACGGTGCAAGATCCCATGGTGATTCATTGCAGCACACATTGTGATGTTCCCACCATGCTGGCCGGGGGCTTCAACAATGGCCCGCTGGCCAATGACGTTTCTACCCCGTCGCCTCCTCTTCACCAGGTTGAATCCCACCTCATCAATAATGATGTACTGGTACAACACATGAGCTGTGTTATGCTCCTGGATACGTCCTGGGTTTGTTCCCTTGGGGTTGAATGCACTTATTGTAAGTCGCTTTGGATAAAAGCGTCAGCTAAATGAAATGTAATGTAATGTTATGTAAATCTGCTGACACAGACAGCATGACAATGCAAGTTACATTATGGACACAGAGAGGTCAACACAGTGGGCTACAGTGAGACACTTTAGAAAAGGAACAATATTGGCTTAAAGGTACAAGGTAGGACCAACTCTCAAACTAGGAATTCTTCAGAAATTAATCGAATAGCATGTCCGTCTTCATGAACTGTGTGAAGCAAATAAAAGAGCACAATCACCATCACTACCCCAACAAATAGCACTTACTGCTTTCAGAAGGCAAGTTTTTGCTTGGGTTAGGGTAAAGCTGGTGACCACCTAGCTGTGAAACAAAATGTCTTCTGAAATAATTTTTTCTGAATATCTTTGGATACACAAGCACCTACATAGCAGTTTCTTTTGATTTCTGATTTCATATCAAGGAATTGAATCATTGCTGAAATATTATGTTGCCGTATATATCCCAACCAAAACAACCCCAAAGAGAAGCACTTATGAAGCCAGAAATCACGAGTGGCTCTATTTGAGGGGATCAGAGTTGGATTTCCATAACATTGTGTCTTTTCACGTTGTTTTTGTCGATTAAAACTGCCCCAACAAGTAGCACTTACTGTATTCAACTGTCAAGTCAGTGCTCAAGTGAGGGTAATGGTAAAGACGTACAAAAGACTTGGAATGTTCTTTCCATTCATAAAACACCAGAAATGAATGTACAAAGCAGCTGTGGAGAGAACATGGACACTTGAAATCATCAAAATTACCCCAACAAATAGCACTTACTGTTTTCTAAACTCAAGCTGGTGCTTGTGTAAGGGTAATATTGGTGATTAAAATGTTCTGCTCACATTTGATTGTTATTCAACTACAATGTATGTCTTCCTGAAATGTGTTCCACATTCCTGCAAGTGATTCCTGTACTCTTAGTCAGTACAGTATAGACTTTACCAATGAAGAACTTGACCTAACCAAGACAACCCCAAAGAGAAGCACTTATGAAGAAGAGAATCATCAGTGGCTCCATTTGAGGGGATCTGAGCTGGATTCACAAGGGGATATGGCTTTGGATTCATTCAGTTGTTGTTGTCACTTAAAACTTCCCCAACAAGTAGCACTTACTGCATTCATCAAACAAGTTAATGCTCAAGTTGGGGTAATAGGTAGGACAGAATTCTTCAGCAATTCTTCATGAACTATGTGAAGGGAAAATAATTGCAAAATCAGCAACACTACACCAGCAGATAGCACTTGCTGCTTTCAGAAATCATGTCTGTGCTTGTGCAAGGGTAAAGCTGGAGACAAATTGATTGCCTTCGCTAATAATACAAAATATACAGTCTGGCGATGACCAGGTTTTCTGAAAACTTACAACCAGCACCACAGACAAAGAAAAACAATTATAAGTGAGTATTTTAGAAGATTTAATATAAACTTGATGAATCTTCAAGTAATGGCCTCTGTCTAGTAAATCTACCATAACAATTTGCTGAAAAAAATACAGCAGTCAGTTTTGGAGATTGGCCACTGGCTAAATCCTTTTTAACCAAAAGCTTTACCTCAGTTAAGACTTGCCTCATGGTCCAGCTGGTCCTTTGCAGCATCTTCTGTGTTGTGTTCCAGCACCAGTGGATCGTCTTCTACAACGTTACCCATTTTAAGCTTGAATGTAGCCACACCCACACTGCCCCATCCTCTTTCAGTAGGAGGTTTCAATGGTCTTGGTAAAGGTTCGTTAAGGAAAGGATCACACCTTCATGAGACGTCTATCATGTATGCAGGGTTGCTGATGATAGGCCAATTGGAATTCAACTACTTTTGTGAATACATCTCATTGTCAGTTAGTAGCCTGCAGTTGAAGCTAGAGGAGTTTCTAAAGTAATATCAGATAGCAACACAATGTCTTCTGAAATACATTTTTCTGAATATCTTTGGATACACATGAAACTACATAGCAGTTTCTTTTGATTTCTGATTTCATATCAAGGATTTGAATCATTGCTGAAATATTATGTTGCCGTATATATCCCAACCAAAACAACCCCAAAGAGAAGCACTTATGAAGCCAGAAATCACGAGTGGCTCTATTTGAGGGGATCAGTGTTGGATTTCCATTACATTGTGTCTTTTCATGTTGTTTTTTGTCGATTAAAACTGCCCCAACATGTAGCACTTACTGAATTCAACTGTCAAGTCAGTGCTCAAGTGAGGGTAATGGTAAGGACGTACAAAAGACTTGCAATGTTCTTTCCAGTCATAAAACACCAGAAATGAATGTACAAAGCAGCTGTGGAGAGAACATGGACACTTGAAATCATCAAAATTACCCCAACAAATAGCACTTACTGTTTTCTAAACTCAAGCTGGTGCTTGTGTATGGGTAATATTGGTGATTACAATCTTCTGCTCACATTTGGATGTTATTCAACTACAGTGTTTGTCTTCCTGAAATGTGTTCCACATTCCTGCAAGTGATTCCTGTACTCTTACTCAGTACAGTTTAGACTTTCCCAATGAAGAACTTGACCTAACCAAGACAACCCCAGAGAGAAGCACTTATAAATAAGAGAATCATCAGTGGCTCCATTTGAGGTGATCTGAGCTGGATTCACAAGGGGAAATGGCTTTGGATTCATTCAGTTGTTGTTGTCAATTAAAACATCCCCAACAAGTAGCACTTACTGTATTCAACAAACAAGTTAATGCTCAAGTCAGGGTAATAGGTAGGACCAACTCTCAAACTAGGAATTCTTCAGAAATTAATCATATAACATGTCCGTCTTCATGAACTGTGTGAAGGAAATAGAAGAGCACAATCACCAGCACTACCCCAACAAATAGCACTTACTGCTTTCAGAAGGCAAGTTTTTGCTTGTGTTAGGGTAAAGCTGGTGACCACCTAGCTGTGAAACAAAATGTCTTCTGAAATAAATTTTTCTGAATATCTTTGGATACACAAGCAACTACATAGCAGTTTCTTTTGATTTCTGATTTCATATCAAGGAATTGAATCATGGCTGAAATATTATGTTGCCGTATATATCCCAACCAAAACAACCCCAAAGAGAAGCACTTATGAAGCCAGAAATCACGAGTGGCTCTATTTGAGGGGATCAGAGTTGGATTTCCATAACATTGTGTCTTTTCATGTTGTTTTTGTCGATTAAAACTGCCCCAACAAGTAGCACTTACTGAATTCAACTGTCAAGTCAGTGCTCAAGTGAGGGTAATGGTAAAGACGTACAAAAGACTTGCAATGTTCTTTTCAGTCATAAAACACCAGAAATGAATGTACAAAGCAGCTGTGGAGAGAACATGGACACTTGAAATCATAAAAATTACCCCAACAAATAGCACTTACTGTTTTCTAAACTCAAGCTGGTGCTTGTGTAAGGGTAATATTGGTGATTACAATTTTCTGCTCACATTTGGATGTTATTCAACTACAGTGTATGTCTTCCTGAAATGTGTTCCACATTCCTGCAAGTGATTCCTGTACTCTTACTCAGTACAGTTTAGACTTTCCCAATGAAGAACTTGACCTAACCAAGACAACCCAAAGAGAAGCACTTATGAAGAAGAGAATCATCAGTGGCTCCATTTGAGGTGATCTGAGCTGGATTCACAAGGGGAAATGGCTTTGGATTCATTCAGTTGTTGTCACTTAAAACGTCCCCAACAAGTAGCACTTACTGCATTCAACAAACAAGTTAATGCTCAAGTTGGGGTAATAGGTAGGACAGAATTCTTCAGGAATTCTTCATGAACTATGTGAAGGAAAAATAATTGCAAAATCAGCAACACTACCCCAGCAGATAGCACTTGCTGCTTTCAGAAATCATGTCTTTGCTTGTGTAAGGGTAAAGCTGGAGACAAATTGATTGCCTTCTCTAATAATACAAAATATACAGTCTGGCAGTGACCAGGTTTTCTGAAAACTTACAACCAGCGCCACAGACAAAGAAAAACAATAGCAAGTGAGTATTTTAGATGATTTAATATGAACTTGATGAATCTTCAAGTAATGGCCTCTGTCTAACCTACGATAACAATTTTCTGAAAAAAATACAGCAGTCAGTGTTGGAGCTTGGCCACTGGCTAAATCCTTTTAAACCAAAAACTCTACCTTAGTTAAGACTTGCCTCATGGTCCAGCTGGTCCTTTGCAGCATCTTCTGTGTTGTGTTCCAGCACCAGTGGATCGTCCTCTATAACGTTGCCCATCTTAAGCTTGAATGTAGCCACACCCATCCTGCCCCATCCTCTTTCAGTGGGAGGTTTCAATGGTCTTGGTAAAGGTTCGTTAAGGAAAGGATCACACCTTCATGAGACGTCTATCATGTATGTAGGGCTGCTGTTGATAGGCCAAATGTAATTCAACTACTTTTTTGATTGCATAGCATTGCCAGATTGTAGCCTGCAGTTGAAGCTAGAGGAGTTGCTAAAGTAATATCAAATAGCCCTGCATTCTTGCTCCAAATTAAGGCAGTGAGTATAATTGTATGGCTAACAGAGCAATGATCCTAAAACACTATTTGTGTTGTATTTCATTAGAATGTCACATGCCAACTATAAAGAGCTATCCTCTAATATGCAAATAAAGCTGAGCCGCTGTGTCTGTGAATTAAGCGGAAAAGCATCTCTTACTTGCTGAAAGTGTCCTGTTATTGTACACTTGAATTCCAGGCTGTTCGTCAGCTCTACTGGGATCTGTCCCTACCATACTTATCCCAACCAAGACAACCTCAAAGAGAAGCACTTATGAGGAAGAGAATCAACTCTTCTTCATAATTTGAGGTGATCTGAGCTGGGTTCACAAGGGGAAATGGCTTTGGATTCATTCAGTTGTTGTCACTTAAAACTTCCCCAACAAGTAGCACTTACTGCATTCAACAAACAAGTTAAAGTTTTTCACAATTGTTAAAACACGTTTTTCAAAACGGCTTTCTCAAAACTGCACACAGAAAACTGAAAACCTCACACACAAAATGGTAAACCTGACACTCCCTTTGCAAGATAACTCTTTGCGATCAAATCTCACAAAATGGAACTCGTGTTTTCATTTGGTACACACAGCCATTTTTTCAAATGACACAAACATACCATTCTTTGAGTACACACAACTAAGCATTTGCTTGCACACTACCAAGCATTTACATCACACTGAAGTGTAAAACTGAAAACACAATCATCAAAATGGAACACACCATTTGAATGACATTGACACTCTGGAGAATGAGCCATTTCTCTTTTTGTAAAATGTCTCAGTGTTGGCCTACTTTTTTTATAGTCAAATATAAAACAGCACAGAAATATGAATTAGAAAAAAGGTTTATTTCGTTACACACAGAGAACAGTACAGTACTGTTGACCCCCCCCCTTCACAAAAATGATTCAGGCATCAAGCCTCCGGTTCCTATCTGCCCAGAGGGCCTCATCCACATCACAGGCAATAGTCTCCCTGTCCAAGCATTGTTGGAAGAAACACCTTGAGTGGCGCATGAAGCCCTGATTGGCCTCGACACTCACGTCGCCACAAGCTTCCTCAATGCCTGGAGCAGTGGGACCCGGTACCACTGGTTTTCATTCATATACCTTCCACCTCCAAGCTGAAAATAATTCCTCAATAGGATTCAGGAAAGGAGAATAAGGTGGAAGGTATAGAACGGAAAAATTTGGGTGGTCCTGAAACCACTCATGCACTTGAGCAGCCTGGTGGAAGCTCACATTGTCCCAGATGACAACGTGATCGATCCACTGTGGGTCATCTATCTGACCAGGTGGTACCAGCAGGTCATGCAGGCCATCCAGGAAGACGAGGAGGCGGGCAGTGTTATAGGCGGGCAGTGTTATAGGCCCCTAGGTGGGCATGACGGTGCAAGATCCCATGGTGATTCATTGCAGCACACATTGTGATGTTCCCACCATGCTGGCCGGGGGCTTCAACAATGGCCCGCTGGCCAATGACGTTTCTACCCCGTCGCCTCCTCTTCACCAGGTTGAATCCCACCTCATCAATAATGATGTACTGGTACAACACATGAGCTGTGTTATGCTCCTGGATACGTCCTGGGTTTGTTCCCTTGGGGTTGAATGCGCTTATTGTAAGTCGCTTTGGATAAAAGCGTCAGCTAAATGAAATGTAATGTAATGTTATGTAAATCTGCTGACACAGACAGCATGACAATGCAAGTTACATTATGGACACAGAGAGGTCAACACAGTGGGCTACAGTGAGACACTTTAGAAAAGGAACAATATTGGCTTAAAGGTACAATACATGCATGTGTCAGTGCTGAATGTATGGAACTTACAAGCACAAACTCTCACCGTAACTCCTTGATGCCTGTGTTCCGTTCAAATGGGACCCTGAACACTTGTTTCATCTGCATGGCAGTCCTATGAAGAACACGCTCCAATGTAGAGAGGCTGACGTCTGGACGTTTCTAAATGCAGCATGGTCAGCCAGGATCCTAGTTTTTATTTATCTGAGTGTGATTGAGTTGTTCTCACGAACCACATCTACAGTTTCAGTCTCCTGTTCGGCTGTGAAAATGAGGTGAAATTGCTCAACAGACCTGAATGTTTAGAGATTTGAGTATTTGTGTGTTGTAGGTTGATGCTTTGAGATTTTACTTGAGAAGTGTGTGCAACAAGTGAACATTGTGTGTAGTGTTTTGACAACATAGTCAGCTGCAAATATGACTTGACCTCAAAAAAATTCTAACAAAAGGTTTCTCAGTGGTTTACAGTAGTATCAGATGTACTTAAAAACATACTAAAAGTTTACCAAAGTTTGACTCCAAGAAAGGTGGGCATGACGGTGCAAGATCCCATGGTGATTCATTGCAGCACACATTGTGATGTTCCCACCATGCTGGCCGGGGGCTTCAACAATGGCCCGCTGGCCAATGACGTTTCTACCCCGTCGCCTCCTCTTCACCAGGTTGAATCCCACCTCATCAATAATGATGTACTGGTACAACACATGAGCTGTGTTATGCTCCTGGATACGTCCTGGGTTTGTTCCCTTGGGGTTGAATGCACTTATTGTAAGTCGCTTTGGATAAAAGCGTCAGCTAAATGAAATGTAATGTAATGTTATGTAAATCTGCTGACACAGACAGCATGACAATGCAAGTTACATTATGGACACAGAGAGGTCAACACAGTGGGCTACAGTGAGACACTTTAGAAAAGGAACAATATTGGCTTAAAGGTACAATACATGCATGTGTCAGTGCTGAATGTATGGAACTTACAAGCACAAACTCTCACCGTAACTCCTTGATGCCTGTGTTCCGTTCAAATGGGACCCTGAACACTTGTTTCATCTGCATGGCAGTCCTATGAAGAACACGCTCCAATGTAGAGAGGCTGACGTCTGGACGTTTCTAAATGCAGCATGGTCAGCCAGGATCCTAGTTTTTATTTATCTGAGTGTGATTGAGTTGTTCTCACGAACCACATCTACAGTTTCAGTCTCCTGTTCGGCTGTGAAAATGAGGTGAAATTGCTCAACAGACCTGAATGTTTAGAGATTTGAGTATTTGTGTGTTGTAGGTTGATGCTTTGAGATTTTACTTGAGAAGTGAGTGCAACAACTGAACATTGTGTGTAGTGTTTTGACAACATAGTCAGCTGCAAATATGACTTGACCTCAAAAAAATTCTAACAAAAGGTTTCTCAGTGGTTTACAGTAGTATCAGATGTACTTAAAAACATACTAAAAGTTTACCAAAGTTTGACTCCAAGAAAGGCCCCATTTTCAACATGGCCGCCGTCAGGTCCTTTAAAATGACCATTACTCCTTTGTTAACCTCCTAGACCAGGAATACTGGTGCCTGATACATGTTTTGGCCATTTAATATTCTAATTAGCATATTTGCATGATAGATAAGTGAAAACAAGTACATTAATATATTAAAGTAATTGGTTACAAGCATATAAAGGCGAAAGTGAGTCAAATTCCCCTTAAGTAATTGCATATTTCTCTTTTTTCATATTGTTTTGCCTTGTGTTTTTGGTTTCTGTGGTACATAACCATTTTTTTTATTCCAATAAACACTAAACTAATAAGAACTGTGTGGTACTGTAAAATTAGTCAAAACAGGGCTGCCACGTGAAGGCTCAGTACCGCTAACCCCTTTTCATTTTGTGTGTTTTATTTTTTTATATTTTTTTTTACCTTTTTTATAATGCATTTTTTTTTGTCTTTTGTTTTTTATATTTTTTTTTAAATACTTTTCTTATTTATACACCTTACAGTGTGACCTTAATTCACCACTAGTCGTCACACCCTTCCTCCCATTGAGGTTGATTATAGTGATTCTCACAATTCCCAATTTCACATGGTCCACAAGCAGGCATGCATGGTAGTCCATATGACCTGCAACTGCACCGTTGTGTTTTGCAGGCAGTCGTGCAATTACAGTGTATCATCTGCAGGAGGCTTTCTGGGGCAGCAGTCTTACTAGTCATAACTGGCAGGAATCGGTTGTCCACCAGTTTCCATCCCCAATCCACTGGGTTCAGGTCACCTTCCTTTCCAATCCACACCATGACCTGGAAGTAAACCCTTTGGCAGTGGTATTTGGTTGCGGACTCAGTTGGAGGCAGACGTTCTGGGCCAACAAATGATTTGGCAGTGGCGATTTTCTTGCTAAAAAGATTGTAACGCAAAGAGGCAAGTGAATCGCTACTCTTTCCGCCAAACAACACTGCCATTGCCTTGGTCCCATGGTCCTCTATGACATTCCTTGCTTGATGTTTGAGCAGAAACACATTTGCACAGGACTGGATGGTTGACTCGCCATTCACGAGTTTCTGGAATGCTGTCTGTTTGCCAACACTAAAAATGCGTGAAGTTGTATCACATCCTGTGAAGGCGTGAACAAACAGCAACTGGGAACACAAGTCACTATCCAGGACTTGTTTCATCTCACTGATGTTGTACACCTTAGTAGCTTTGGACTTGTCTGAACGAAAATAGAGGCCTCTATTTTTCGTCCCAGCATAGAAGAGGAGAAGAATTAGTAAATCTGTATCCTCCCCTATCAAGGTTGTGGGCTGATGTTCTGAGGCCTTGACTGCAGCTTTGACAATGTCCACGTCTGCGTCACCTGGAGCATTGATAACAGAGCAGCCCTTCTTCTCCAGCTCCTCGGTCATAAGATGGATAAGTCCTTGTTTGTTGCAAGATCTGGAAAGGAAATCATCCTTTCTTCCCAAAAACTCAGTCTCTGCATTGAAGTTAACAATGGGGTGAGTGTTTTCACTTTGGTAAAGTCTGCATATGACTGTGCAATGGCACCGTAACTGTCACCCTTTTTCCATGCCAAGCGGTGAACCAGGGAACCACCATCAAGGACATAATGCTCAGTTGCTGGGATGGAATCCAGGACCGTTTTGTTTGATTTCTTGCTTGAGAACTCAATGATGGCCTGCGCTAGTTGGGGCTTGTTGGCTTTACGGAAGATTTCCCTGCCTTCAAACAGGGCTGCAGGAAATGAGCAGAGCTCATAGCTCATTACATCTTCCAGTGAAAACTGCCCAGTTTTCGACATGATCAGGAACCGTTGGAACAGCAAAGCAGGATCAATGGTTCGGTCTTGGGCGACTTTGACACTGAGGTCATCTGCAAGGGTTTTTGCCCGGTCTTTCCGTTTGAAGGATATTCCTAAAACAGGTTTTCCAATCATCTTTTCAATGATCTCATTGCCAACAGTCTCCAACTCATGCACATTCACCTCCTCTTTAGCAACAACACCAGTTACTATGTACTATTTACAGTGGCTGTACAGTACAGTGTTGTGCATATGTTTTGCGATCGCTGAACTTAACGAATCAGTTTTCATATTATTACGTGAACGTGAACGTAACGATGAACGTGATTGAACGTCACGTTCATTTTTTAAATCATCATCGTATCAGGCCCTCATGAAATACCAGGAGCGGGCGTGGGTGTGTGTGTGCGTGTAGCCAGCGCACCGGGGCTCCGACCCCGCCCACTCGATCGGAGAGAGCTACAGTGAGCTCTGAGCTCTGAAGATGGTCCGATCTAGAGACATGCCGTCTTCTCCTGTTAAACTGAATAAGCAGCGCTAACAAGCAAGCCCCTGTTTGTGAGGCCATGTATTGTCCATAGTGAGCAGGGGTTTGAAACCTTTACTATCAAAAGAGACATTTTGCCCCCTCTTCTGAGCGAGTGGGCGGGGTCGGTGCCCCGGGACCCGAGACCGGTCAGCCCGCTAGACACACACACACACACACACACACACACACACGCACACACACACACACACAACACACAAACGCCCGCTCCTGGTATTTCATGAGGGCCTGATACGATGATGGACGTTCCATCACGTTCATCGTTACGTTCACGTTAATAATATGAAAAGTGATTCGTTAAGTTCAGCTATCGCGAAACATATGCACAACACTGTACTGTACAGCCACTGCAGAGGGACTGAAGAGCCGCGTTCGGCTCCAGAGCCGTGAGTTGCCGAACCCTGTGCGGAACCGAAATTGTATGGTGTATTGGACGTTTAGTGTCTCCTGTGTCCATCCCTTTTACCTGTCCTCTGGAAACACTTCCGTTGTGTTGTCGCCTCTATTTGCTGCGCGTCCGTCTATTTGCTGCGCGCGTTCGTTTATTTGCAGCGCGTGTGTCTATCTGCAGCGCGTGTGACTATTTGCTGCGCGTTTCTGTAATGTGTTGTGTAGTGTTGTGAAATTGATGGAGATGTTTTCTTACTTTGCTTGTGTTTTGTCAACTTGCATGTGTTTTGTCAACTTGCATGTGTTTTCTTAAGTTGCTGTTCGTTGAGCTCTCAGGGCCACCGTAGGAATGGGAAGTAGTGCCAAATTGGGTCGAGTGATTGATTCATGAAGTGATGGTTTTGCAAATTGTGCCGAATTTTCGCTATTTGTGTGTTAACAACTGAGAAAAACTGTAATCATAGTCTCATGAGGGGACTGTTGCCATTAGTTCTGCTGAACCCTGATACTTTGATCGATCCTCTGATAGAAGACTTGCATCTCCATTTGCTTCCTTGATAAACTTCACAGTGCTGTGGTTGTCAAGGTCCAGTTGAACCTGAATCTCTGAGACCCTGCAGCTATAAACAACTGTTTGTGCAGTGAGGGTAGTTGTGTCCAGGCGAGAGATAAGAGTTGAGGGAGCATGAGAGAAAGATTGGGGAAGGGAGAGAAAGCAAACATGTAAATCAGTAGTAAGTAATCAGTAGTATGTCAGCTTTTATAAATACCACAGATCAAATCTCCTTCCTGAGATCAGTGATAATATAGACTTCTTTGGAATTAGAATTAGAATTAAAAGAAACATGTTGCGTGTGTTTTTAAATCTGATTGCATGTTTCCCGTCAGATAACGTTGTTTGCTATCATCAAAATGTCACAACATGAAATGATCATAATCTACAAAGTTATTTTACACTTAAGACATATTTGAGGCAATACTACATTTTCTTTTTTACTGTTTTAAATTCCCATCATTGCTATCCCCATTATTTCAGATATCATATAATTCAAAATGTCCAGTAACTATCAGGAGGACAATTCTGTCTCGTGCAGGGACGTGTGCTGATTTCTATCACGGTGGCTCCACAGCAACAGAAACGTATTAAAGTACAAGCAACCTCAGAGTGGGGGTGTGAGGTTCCTGTGAAGAAGGAAACTGACCCAGGAAACAGAAGTGCACGAACACCTCCCTCTCTCATTTTGATAAGAGATGTGCTCCACTGATCCTCCACCTGTCTTGAAGTGTGTTTGAGTGGAGCTGCTGGGTGGGACCATGGGGCCTAATTCATTAATTAATTTGCCAAAAGATAATCTGATATAAGAAAAGTTGATTTAGAAACAAATCAAACATTGTGATGTTCTCATAGGAATTATAGACTTTAAAGTAATAGGCTGTGAATATTGTCCTGATGATTATCAGAGAAACAATCATATGATCCACATGAATTCAAATAAATGGATCAAACTCAGTAGTTCACTGATATTTTAACTTCTTTTATTCATAGAGTTATTGATTCTCAAGACATTTCATACTATTGTACAATTTCTTTGATGGGTAGTTTTAATACTACTGCTAATACTCGCTTTTACAATATAACAGTACTTACTAACAGACTTACTAGAGTCTCTACTGTGTTTAATTATTTACCTGGTTTAATAATGTCTGATGAGATACCAATGTTTCTTTCAGTGCTGAATACACTCCTGTCCTGTGGTCACACTGAATGTGAGTCAGCTCTTTTCTTTATTGATCTCTATCTTTATAAATATGTATATTTCATCCCATTTTTGTTTGTGTGTGTTGTTACTAAGATTAGTGAGTATATGAATGAACTGCAAACTTACAGAACAAAACTCTGGGTAGATGCTGAGCTGACCTTTGAACCCAACTCAACCACTCTATATTCTGGGGAGAACGTTAATCTCACATGTGGCATGAGAGAAGCAAATGTCAGTGAGTGGTATTATGAGTTCAAGTGGAACGACAAACCACTGGTCCCCATCACTCCCAGTAACGTCCTCAGGATTCCAGAGCTAACGCCCGACAGGAACGATGATTATCAGTGCATCGCTCACCACAACAGCTCAGAAGAGAACAAACGGAGCAACAGGGCCACTCTCTCTGTGTCAGGTGAGATATCCAGAGTCATTGTCCCCGCTGGGAGGTTCACCCACAGACATGTGGAGACACAGGACAAAGAGAGACACAAGTAAAGACCTTCACAATAACTGGGACAGTAGAAACTCACTCACTCATCGTCATCCACTTATCCGGGGTCAGGTCGCGGGGGGAGCAGCTCAAGCAGGGGGCCCCAGACTTCCCTTTCCCTGGCCACATTGACCAGCTCTGACAGGGGGATCCCGAGGCGTTCCCAGGCCAGTGTTGAGATATAATCTCTCCACCTAGTCCTGGGTCTTCCCCGAGGTCTCCTCCCCACTGGACGTGCCTGGAAAACCTCCCAAGGGAGGCGCCCAGTGGGCATCCTTACCAGATGCCCGAACCACCTCAGCTGACTCCTTTCTAAGTAAAGGAGCAGCGGCTCTAATCCGAGTTCCTCACGGATGACTGAGCTTCTCACCCTATCCCTAAGGGAGACGCCAGCCACCCTTCTGAGAAAACTCATCTCGGCCGCTTGTACCCGCGATCTCGTCCTTTCAGTCATCACCCAGCCCTCATGACCATAGGTGAGGATAGGAACGAAGATCGACCAGTAGATCGAGAGCTTTGCCTTGCGGCTCAGCTCTCTTTTCGTTACAACGGTGTGGTAAAGCGAACGCAATTCCGCCCCCGCTGCTCCGATTCTCCGGCCAATCTCACGCTCCATAGTACCCGCACTCGCGAGCAAGACCCCGAGGTACTTGAACTCCTTCACTTGGGCTAAGGACTAATTTCCTACCCGGAGTAAGCAATCCATCGGTTTCCTGCTAAGAGTCATGGCCTCAGATTTAGCGGTGCTGATCCTCATCCCAGCCGCTTCACACTCGGCCGCCAGCCGATCCAGTGAGTGCTGAAGGTCACAAGCCGATGATCCAATGAGGACCACATCATCCGCAAAAAGCAGTGACGAGATCCTCAGACCACCGAACTGCAACCCCTCCCCACCACGACTACGCCTCAATATCCTGTCCATGTATATCACAAACAGGATTGGTGACAAGGCGCAGCCCTGGCGGAGACCAGCACCCACTGAGAACGAAACTGACTGGCTGCCGAGGACCCGAACACAGCTCTCGCTTTGGGAGTACAGAGATTGGATGGCCCTGAGGAGAGACCCCCTTACCCCATACTCCCGCAGCACCTCCCACAGTTTCTTCTGGGGGACCCGGTCATACGCCTTCTCCAGATCCACAAAACACAAGTGGACCGGATGGGCATACTCCCAGGCCCCCTCCAGGATCCTTGCAAGAGTGAAGAGCTGGTCCGTAGTTCCACGTCCGGGGCGAAAACCGCATTGTTCCTCTTCAATCTGAGGTTCGACGATCGGCCGAACCCTCCTTTCCAGCACCTTGGAGTAGACTTTACCAGGGAGGCTGTGATACCCCGGTAATTGGTACACACTCTCTGGTCCCCCTTTTTGAACAGGGGAACCACCACCCCGGTTTGCCACTCCTTTGGCACTGTACCCGACTCCCACGCGATGTTGAATAGGCGTGTCAACCATGACAGCCCCTCAACACCCAGAGCCTTTAGCATTTCTGGCTGGATCTCATCAATCCCTGGGGCTTTGCCACTGCGGAGATGTTTGACTACCTCAGTGACCTCCACCAGGGAAATTGACGACGAAACACCATCAACCTCGAGCTCTGCCTCCAACATAGAGGGCGTGTTATTCGGATTCAGGAGTTCCTCAAAGTGTTCCTTCCAACGTCCGACGACCTCCTCAGTTGAGGTCAACAGAGTCCCATCCTTACTGTACACAGCTTGGATGGTTCCCCGTTTCGCCCTCCTGAGGTGCCGGATAGTCTTCCAGAAACACTTTGGTGCCGACCGAAAGTCCTTCTCCATGGCCTCTCCGAACTTCTCCCACACCCGCTGCTTAGCCTCCGACACGGCAGCAGCAGCTCCCTTCGAGCCTGTCGGTGCCCTGCAACCGAGTCCGGAGTCCTCCAGGATATCATATCCCGGAAGGCCTCCTTCTTCAATCGGACGGCTTCCCTGACCACCGGTGTCCACCACGGTGTCCGAGGGTTACCGCCCCTTGAGGAGCCTAAGACCCTGAGGCCACAGCTAGCCACCGCAGCTTCAGAAATGGAGGCTTTGAACACCGCCCACTCTGGCTCAATGCCCCCAACCTCCACAGGAATGCCAGAAAAACTACGCCGGAGGTGTGAGTTGAAGATACCTAGGACGGGGGCCTCCTCCAGACGTTCCCAGTTCACCCGCACTACTCGTTTGGGCTTACCAGGTCTATCCGGGGAATTTCCCCCATTCCCTGATCCAACTCACAACCAGATGGTGGTCGGTTGACAGTTCCGCCCCTCTCTTTACCCGAGTGTCAAAAACATGTGGCCTCAGATCAGATGACACAATCACAAAATCGATCATTGATCTTCGGCCTAGGGTACTCTGGTACCAGGTACACTTATGAGCACCCTTATGTTCGAACATGGTGTTTGTTATGGATAATCCATGACTAGCACAGAAGTCCAATAACAAACGACCGCTCGGGTTTAGATCAGGGAGGCCGTTCCTCCCCACCACGCCTCTCCAGGTGTCTCCATCGTTTCCCACGTGGGTGTTGAAGTCACCCAGCAGAACTACGGAGTCCCCTACTGGAGCCCCATACAGGACTCCATTCAGGGTCTCCAAGAAGGCCGAGTACTCTGAGCTGCTGTTTGGTGCATACGCACAAACAACAGTCAGAGTTTTCCCCCCTACAACCCTTAGGCGCAGGGAGGCGACCCTCTCGTCTACCGGGGTAAACTCCAACACCGCGGCGCTCAGCCGGGGATTTATGAGTATCCCCACACCCGCCCGGCGCCTCACGCCCTCGGCAACTCCGGAGAAGAATAGAGTCCAACCCTTATCCAGGAGTACGGTACCAGAGCTGAGACTGTGCATGGAGGTAAGCCCCACCAGATCTAACTGATAGCGCTCCACCTCCCTCACAAGCTCCGGTTCCTTTCCCCACAGCGAGGTGACGTTCCACGTCCCCAGAGCCAGCTTCTGCCGCCTGGGTCTGGTCTGTCGAGACCCCTGACCTTCGCTGCCACCCATGTGGCTGCGCACCCGACCCCAACGGGTCTTCCCACAGGTGGTGGGCCCATGGGATGAAGAGAGGGGGGGTGCCACGTAGTTTGTTCGGGCTATGCCCGACCGGGCTCCGTGGCAAACCCGGCCACCAGGCGCTCGCCATCGAGCCCTCCGTCTGGGCCTAGCTCCAGACGGGGGCCCCGGGCTTCCTCCGGGCCGGGTCACATCTCCTCTTTTTTCGTTATTCATTGAGGTTTTTTGAACCATTCTTAGTCTGGCCCATCACCTGAGACCACTCTGCCATGAGAGACCCTACCAGGAGCACAAGGCTCCAGACAACACAGCCCTCAGGTTCATAGGGACACGCAAACCTCTCCACCACGATAAGGTGACGGTTCCAGTAGAGGACAGTAGAAACATGAAGCTTATTTTCCACATGGTGTCGACAGCCGGACAAATCCACGTTTCTTCTTCTGAATAAATGTGTTTATTTCTAAATATAATTCAGATATTATAATATGTTATTTAATGGATATATACTACATACTGAACATAAACAAATAAATAATGAATTGATCTCTAATTAATTCTGAAACTATAGATTTTTGCTATTATAATGGATTTATACTACAGATACAGAATTATTTAATTTGACAATAAATTGATTCCGAATGGAAGTATTATTTTATCCATGTATACTATATAACTACATATACAGAATTACAAAATAATGATGAATTGATTCCTAATCAACATTGAAAATATATATTTTTTCAATTTTCTTTAATTTATGTATACTACTACAGATGTAAAGATTAATAATGAATTGTGTCCTAATTAATCATGAAGATATAATTTTTTGCTGATTTAATAGATGCTTCACTACGTGAACTGAATTTCATAAAGTAATAATGAAGGATCCTAATTAAAGATGTTAATATTTTTTCCCGAGCAGCACACAGACCCAGAGCCATAGTGAGAGCATCCAGGACGTCCATACCAGTAGGCAGCTCTCTGACTCTGACCTGTTCTGTGGAGGAGTCTGCTGGTTGGAGCTACGACTTGTTCACACGTTCCCCAGACGCTGATGAAACCGCCATCGCAACAAATCCTGTGCAAAACTCTCTGAGCATCTCACAGGGAGGCAGCTACTGGTGCAGGGGAAGAAGGACTCACTCAGATAGATTTCTTCTCAGAGAAGAGTCATGTGCATCACATCGACAGAACCTGTGAGTAGAACGCTTTCATGACTGGCTACGATGAAAACAGAACCAGTCAGCAGCAATATTAACCAGTTCTCTCTGTTGGTTTTATACTTTATACTGTTTGAATGTTCAGTGTCCAACAGAAGCTTTGTCGTGCTGCAACACAACTGGACTCAGATATTCAGCGGTGAGACGATCTCTGTCAGGTGTGAGATCCAGGGAGGAGGAGACACCCAGTGGGAATATGAATGGAGGACAACAAGCTCCCACCAACCAGTCACTGGTCCAAACACAGCTCCCACACACAGTGAACACAGGCTGGGCTCTGCCTCTGTTTTCCACAGTGGAGAGTACTGGTGTAAGGCCAGAGCGGACTGGTATTCCTCAACAGAGTGGAGTGAGGCCTTCAAGCTGAGAGTAACACGTACGTCCAATCATCTTTCACAACCTCCACGAGGACGTTACGTCTTCACCTTTCTATTGGTTGTTCTTAGCAGGATGACGTAAAAACTACTAAACGAATATCCGCCCAATCCCCAGAAAGCATCTGGGTGTGGACCTGAACTGGTCCACATGTAAACCAGCTAATGTGGCCCAAATACCTTAAACCCAACCTGGGTCTTTCTGGCACACATCAGGTGCTGTAGGCAAAGTGTGATCTGGATGTGGACCTCAAGTGGTCCATGAATGGTGACCTTGGCTCAAACAGCACATAACACATGGGGGCCACCTTCGGCCCTTGTGGTTGACACACGGTATTGCTACGGCTCATCTGTGGCCCGGCTCTGGCAAACAGCAGGGGACTGCCCCAGTGCCATCACTCCATGAGGTGTGTGGGCTGGATGCCAGTGTGACAGTGTGGGCCACATCTGGGCCAGAAGCAATGCGCTATGTGGGGATCAATGAACCTTTTACATGTTGAGATTCATCATTAGACCTTTTTGTCTTATATATTCTATAGATTTTCCTCGTCACACATTTGTCATGTTGACAACACACTTGACACACTTCAGACAGATCATCTGTTGATTTCACACAGATTAACCACACTTCCATCTCAGAAACTACGAAAAACCAACACACCTGTTCTGTGATGAGCGGTTGGGTTGTTTTCATTCTCCGATGACAGAACCTTATCATCGACAACAACGAGAACATCTTTTAAAATCCCGTCCGCTGACTTTAACCAGCAGCGACAGGAGGACACGTGAAGCTCTACGCGTCCATTAGAACCACGTTCACAGGTACGACGAGCACAGGTCCCGGAACACACATAAAACTACGCTTAAAACAGCACACGCATGCCACTTACAATGCAGTGGGACTATAGGCTATACTGCAGTGACGGTATCAGTCTTTGTGTCAGTGATTAATAAAGTGACATCTTGAGCAAAGGCGACTTCTGTGTCCAGCAGAAAACGAACGGAACGGAAAACACACACACACACACACACACACACACACACACACACGCACACGCACACGCACACGCACACGCACACGCCAACACACACACAATTTGTTAAATTGAAGGCAAATTCAAGGGAAACCACGGCTCCTTAACGCACACGCCTGTGAGGTTTTGGGAGCTTCTTTACGCAGACGGATTATTCTAAACCGCAGCAGTTTGTAACACGTCATTGACCTAATATCTACATTTTACAGTCTGGGCTTTTTTACATTATTATTTACACCAGATATGTGTGGATATATTTTAATGATTTAAATTCCCTCATCCTCTGGTGGTGACATTTACGCACCGAGCCACAGACTGTATATGACGATGTATATATATATTTTGGTTCATCTTAGAAGTCTGCATTTGTTATTATTTTATGAAATTGTGATGCTGTTGTTAAGAAAGCTTGATATATAACTTATTAGATTATCTTGTTATTGCGTGGCCACAAATTAGTAATTTATCCACCGATGTCAACAGGGGCTCCGTAATGTTTTAGTGATTACATTAAACTTTTTTTAATATTCATATTCATATTTATTTTTTTTCGATACGAGAGGTACCGGATCTGTCAGCAAGAAGTAGGCAAGAGAAAGCATGTTCAGAAGAACCGTTCATGTTCTTCAATATTCTATTCATGTTCAGAAGAACCCATTGAAGTTAAATAACTGTTAGCAAAGTTGTTTATGTGAAATATGTGATGCGGCCCAGCCTCACCCAGATACTGCCTCCAGTGGCCCCCAGGTAATTTGAGTTTGAGACCCCTGCCTTAACACGATGTAACTTTTACTGAGCAACAGTGCCCTCTGCAGCCACAAGTGATATTTTTCAATAACTTCAGAGTGTTTTGAACTGATCTCAGTTCAGCTTCACTCTTCAGCTGCAGCTGGTTGTGAAAGCCTGTGACTCTCAGTCAGTTCTTCTCACAGGAGATGGAACCCACTCACCAGAGTCACAGAGAACAGACGCTCAGGGAGAGAAGGAGGAAACTTTCTCCTTATTAAGACAGAGAATCATTACATTAACTTGGAAGCTGCTGTTTTAAGGTTAAAATGTGTTTTTCTTTAAGATTGTGTTATTCTTTTTTGATTCTTTCCCCTGATGAAAAGACTTTCTTCTGTTCTTTGTTTCTATTTGTGATCAGTTTCCCACAAGGTGTCTGTGGCCCTGCAACTTGACTGGTCTTTGGTCTTCAGCGGTGAGATGATCACTGTCCGGTGTGAGGTCCCTGCAGATGTCATGACTGAGTGGGAGTATGAATGGACCAAACCCAACTCAACTACGGTTCCAACACACAATGAATACAGGATTGTCAATGCATCCTCGTCCGACAGTGGAAGCTACAGCGGCTAAAGACAAGAATAACTTGAATTCCACGACCGAGTGGAGCGATGACGTCACAATAACAGTTTCTGGTGAGAAAGACGCAGTTTTGAGAAACTGGCAAATGTCTCCTTCAATTTATGTTCTTATGCGCTGATAAGAAATAGAACACAACAAAAAAGTAACACCAATTCAAAAGCTGAACATCTTACCGATATTTATCTCGTTGTTGCGATCAGCCTATTGGCGAGTAAGATGACGTTCACCGATGTTTAGATGTTATTCTCATCTGGGAGGAAACAAGTGCTGTTCAGAATCCAGCAATTACTAGTCAACCATGGTTGACATGTACTGCAGGCAGCCACCAGGGGGCGGTGTTATATTTTGGCTTCACTTTTGGAGGCAGTCATGTCGATGGCTGAATGTGAAGCATCCAGAAACTGCACTGGTTCCAAAATGATCATCTGTAGACAAACATGAAGACGTGTTTTTGTTATGACGATGTTCCGTTTCAGCGGCTGCACCACGACCTGTCCTCACTGTGTCACCATCATGGCCGACTCCTGGAGCCTCAGGGACTCTCACGAGGGGGGGTTCCACATCCGACTGCAGGGTTGAGGTTCTACTGGTACAGAGCTGACCCCATTATTCCGTATCAAGCCCCCAGATGTCCAATGTCAACTCATTATGAGTGGAGTGATATGCAAATTCTTGACAAGTTCAGTTATGAGCTGCTCCCAGGAAGCAACGGAGGGACTGAACAAAACTCCTCCGTGCCACAGAGTGGGTGTGGCATGTAGGTGTCTTTGTTTCTTTCTCTTGAAGCAGATGTTGTCCCTTCAGTCGGTCAGTTACTTATGGAACTTTACTTTGGCTGGTTCCTCCAGGTGATTCACTTTTAGAGGTCATAGGTCAAAGGTCAAGACAGATACAGGGTTAGAGAGACAATCTGAAGTTTATATTGATCAGAGAATCATTCCCCTAAATCTAATTATTTTTTGTGTGCATCCTATAGGACTGACCTGAAGTTGATATTATTTATGATCATATGATCGTACTGACATCACCATGATGTCACTGTGATGTCACTGTGATGTCAACAAACGAGGATTTCCTTCTGATGTTACCCCTGTAAAATGCCGCAAAGACTAAAATTACACCTTTAATCTAGAAACATTTCAAATGTATTCTCGTAATATTATGACCTTATTCCCAAAAACAAGATGTAACTGAGATGGAGTCTCTGCTGATGGCTTCACGTTTTTAATGCTCAACATATTTAAACCATTAGTTTCTGTTTCTCACTTAATGTCACGTTTTTCAGATTCCTATTCGTCAGTGTCTCTCACAGTGAATCCGGACAGAGTGCAGCAAAACTATCGTGACGAGATCTATATGACCTGCGAGGGAAGATCTGATGAGTGGAGATTGTGGATGTTTTCTGAAGAAAAAGTATGATGTTAGAGTGCGACTCTCAGGAGACAATGACAAGCTTCATATGGAAAATGTAAAATGTTCCTTCTTCTGGAGTTGTCTGTTGTGGATCTGGATCAGAACTCAGCAACGCAGTCAACATCTCTACAGGTTGTAGTTTTTCATTGAATCTATTCACACTGTGCATGTTTCCAACATCCTATAATGTGATTTAAAGGTAGAGTAACTGAAAGTGGGGAGCACTGCCTCCCTTCACTGCTCCTGCAGGAGCTGCACCCCCCACATGTACCAAGGTGCATCACATCAAACATGATCTCTGGATGAAATTCACCCTCTTTATTTACACAAACCACACGTTCATCGACCAGAATCAGCTGTGAGAGTGTGTCCGTCTGCTTTAAACTAGCTGACATCGCGTGACTGTGTGGATGCCACAGCCCACAGCGCCACCCGGAGGCTGTTTCCCTCTCTCTACTCAAGAGGGAGATCTTTTGGTTGGAGAGTAGGACTTATTGATGTCACATTCAGATTTTGTGATGCTCTCACTCTAAACCCTGCGCTCAAACTCAACTCTACCCTGCTTGAGCTCAGATGTCCTGCTTTTGAAGCCTAGGCTGTGTATTGAAACCAGATGTTTTTCCAGCGCACACACAACGTACAGCTCATGGACGTGAGGACCAGAATGTGACAAAAAGTGCAGTGAATGACTTTGGCTCCACTTTAACATCTAATATTTAGACTTATGCTGTTTATATACGATCTGAATTATCAGGTTGTCCACAGTGGTTTTTTAACTGTTTACAGTTCAAGGTGATGTTATCCTGGACAGCCCTGTCCATCCTGTGACTGAGGGACAGAGCGTTACACTCAGCTGCTCATGGTTTAAAAGAAGAAAACTAGATTCCAACATCTCTTTCTACAAAAATGGTGAACTTCTCCAAAGTGATGTCAGAAAGAAACTGGAAATCTCATCTGTGTCAAAGTCAGATGAAGGTTTCTACAAGTGTGAACATTCAGGAGTCTACTCACCGGAGAGTTGGATGTCAGTAAAATGTGAGTGTGATCAATATGAGGTAGAAAAGGAGTCTCCAGGTTGAGAAGTAGAGTAAAAACGTTTTTACTCAGTATTTTCACTGAGACGGTTTCTAAACAACTTGGTCAATACACTTATAAAACTTTCCCCCATATTTTACAGTTGGAAACTTATTTTACACATATTCAAAGTATTTCTACATCTAAAGACCTTTTTTGCTCATGTTAAAATATATTTATTTTTTCAAGTCAAAATGTCTGAAGTATTGGTTCTATATTTCTCCACGTCATAGATCTTTCTTTGCTCCTCAATGCTCCTCGTCTGATCAGTGACTCCAGCAGCACCTCCCTCTACGTCTCCTGTGCCGCTGGTCGTTAGGTTGGTTGGAGGCTTCACACTGATTGTCCTTCTCTCACTGCTGCTGTTGTGTTGCTGCAGGAATTCAAAGAGTGAGAGCTGCTCTGGTTCATGTAATTTAAATCAAACTTATTCCAAACTATTGTCACGATAGTCATGGAGCAGAGGATGAAAAATAAAATCATGTAACGTGATCATTATTGTCTTTTCCACAGATCTGTGTTGTGACAGGTTGGTTCCACCCTCTCTTGTTTCATCTTCAACAAAACATCAATACTTTACTTTTCTTTTTCATTCACTTCTGATTGTTTGACTGTTTCAGGCTCAGCCAGTCTCTGAGAACCAATCAGAGCTCAGACCCAACTGTCCACTACGATGAAATCCAGCTGCCAGTGTACTCGTCTCTTCTCCACGGTCAGCCGTCCTTCTCCTACTGAATGCCTTCACAGCTATTTCTAACTTGTTGCTTTTCAGAAGAACCTAGTCACAAAGTTTCCAATTACATTTCATGTTGATTTGATTTTTTATTGACTCGTAGGTGACGACTGCATCTATGAATCAATCAGAGGAAACACGGAGGAAGGTACAGTATAAAATGTGTCTCCTGCAGAGAAGTCCTAAATGAAAAACCTTCTGATTTCAGGTGGACGGGCAGATGAGGACAGACATGTCCAACACGAAGTCATGATCTCATTTTAGTCACATGGTCCAAAGACAGAAATTTGGACTTTTCAGTTGAGTCTGAAGCAGAGTTACAGGTGGAAAGGTTCCTCAGACCCAGCTCCAGACCGATGCACCAGAATGTAGTCAGACCCGGATCAAACTGAACCAGGGATCGGTTTTGCCGCGTCCATATTATGTTTGAACAACAAGCTGATGTTCATTTGCATTGGAACACAAGTGGAGCACCTGCAGCTGGTGATGCTGGTTGTGATAGAGCAGTGGTTCTCAACCTTTTTTCAGTGACGTACCCCCTTTGAAGAAAAAATTCTGCCGCGTACCCCCTGACCAGCGCAAAGCATTTTTGGTTGAAAGAAAGATGTAATGTGATTTATTAATCCTTGTAAATAGACACATTAAAATTTAAAACTTCATCAATTTCCATGACATTGCTCATTTGTAGTGGTCTCTCTTGAACTATTTGGAAATACAAAGATGTAAAAATAACTAAAGACTTTTATTATTATCTCAATATAAATAAAGATTTGTGCACATCAAAATAATTATCAACTTAAAGTGATCTCTTTTGGGATCATAATAAAGATATGTTCTCAAACTGAACTCATGAACTTAATTATAGCTAAACACTTCTTCCCAAAAAATTAATCATTAACTTAGTTTTAAATAAAAGATTAGCTCAAAAAATTGTTTTTTTATATTTATCATCTTAACATATCTTCTTTAAGGATCGAAAAGATTACTGACAGGTAGCTTGTTTCCGCTTGCTTCTGAGGCTTTTTGCATCGTGTCTTGAGATGACCTGAATTCAGAAAGTTTCCTCTAAAAAAACTCAGGTGGCTTAGCAACATGACTTTCATGTTTTGTCTGGAGATACCGCTGAAGATGTGGTGGCTTAATGCCACTGCTGGCTAATCTCTCCCCACAGAAAAAACATAAAGTGTAAATAACCCAATCTATGTTAACGTTAATATTGGTGAAGTGTCTTTCTGTTATTTTATTGTGAAATATTTGTTCGCTTTAAGTTCATACAATTTCATTTCCGCTTTTGTATTACAGGCTTTTATTTTGAAAGGGTACAGGTAGAGACGCGGACTTCTTGTTATGAATCATTAACTTCACAACGAAAAACTTTTACGTATTAGCGCCCCTTCGAAAAGGCAAAAGCTCTCACGGTGTTGTTTAGGGAAGGCTCTCTGTCTGGTTTCGACTTCTTTTGTACTTGTCCCTCCGTGTTTCAGCAGTATTGCTGCTGCACTTCAACTCGACTCCATTGTTGAAGTTTTCAAGGCAGGTGATGAGAGGCGATGACAGGTGGCGTGTGCCAGGTTGGGTCAAACCATCGGTATGGGGGAGATTCTGTTTTTTTAGGATAATTAAATTGAAAAGCCTACTGAATATACAAATTTAGTTCATAAACTTACACTTATATTATATTGAATATTTGTTAAGTAACAATTTTTCAAGGGTTTTTGAATGGATGCAAATTTTAAATATAAAAAAAAAAAATCCCAAGTACCCCCTGGAGTACCTTCAAGTACCCCCAGGGGTACGCGTACCCCCATTTGAGAATCACTGTGATAGAGATATAAGATTGCCACGAGATCAACTAGATGAATAAAACAGTGGTTCTCCACCTTCTCAAGTCGTTTTCTGTCTGATCTTCACAGGAACCCGAGGTGATCCAGAGGAGACGTCTGACTAAGTTAATGAAAATCCACATTCAGCTTCAGGTACAAATATTAACAACTGGCTGTTCAGCTACTGGCTCATGTGCATTTGAAATAAACCTCAACTGAAACTCCATCATATCATTATTAAATAGTTCTTGTACGATAAGTATGCAGTTCAATTGGTGTCTCAAATTTCAAATCCTTTGTGTAAAACTATGAACGGCCTTGATCATGTTGTCGGGTTGAAGTATCAAGTGTGTACTTTAGAAATTTATAGTTATTGTCACTTTTTTTCAGGACGACTATGAATGGTGCATCCTCCAGAAAACAAGAACATGAAAATCAACATTCATCCTGAAACACCTTCACATATTAGACTCACCAGTTTTGTAACAGCTCATTTGAAAGAACGACTTGATCTGGATTGAATTTCAGTATAAATGAAAAAGAAATGCTGTGATATTTGCTTTGTGTTTACGTTCAATATTTCAGTTGGCTGATATGGGCCTTTTAAGATATGCTCTGATATATGAAAAGGTTAATTTTATAGGATAAACAATGTGCATTATTATTATATTTGACATTGAAAGTTTTTTTTGGTCTTAATTCAAGTTCTATATATTCTGTCGTATTTGTGTTTTCTTTCAATTTATCTTTATTTCTTTATGAAATTTTGTTTTTATATATAAGTGATAGTTTTTTGCTCCTTGATATTGGTATGTTAATTGGCCCCTAAAAAAAGCTTATTCTGTATATTTTTGCCGCAGCCATGCAAAAAAAGTTGGAATACAACCTGTGATCTTTTCCATTCGTACGTATATATATGTCTTTGTTATTATTCACCAAGGACTCAATAAAGGACGATGTCAGAAAGGACATTGTCTTTCTGTGTGTTATGTTCCATATACAGTCTGTGGTTATGTTCCATATACAGTCTGTGGTTTGATCTATGAATTATCTTTTGCAATAATCTCATCAAACCCTGATGAGAAAGAAATGTAATTGGGGCATTTAACCAGAAACTTTGTCATACATAGATGAAAATAAAACACAAATGCACCCAAATATATAGAACATGAATGAATATGTTCTGCTTATTCTTTAAAATAAATGTTTTTCTTCTGTGTGGATCAGCAAATAAGCTCTGATGCAACATGTAACTGAACAGCTGATCTGATGATTCTTATCATCCAATAAATCAGTCGTTCTTATTGTCTGCTGTAAATTAGCTTTTACCGACATGAGGACATTGTTTCACTGCTGTTGTTATTATGTTGGTGGGTTTTAAAAACCAGTCTAACCAGTGGAAAAGGGGCTTGAGACCAGGGAGAGTTGTTTCTCATCTGTTGTTAAAGCAACATTATGCAGTTTTCTTTACCTTAACCCTCGTGTTGTCCCTGCTTCCCTATGCTGTTGGCTGTGAGTGTTTGGGTAGCAATTTGACAAACGCTTGTTGCGATACCCTGCTTCAATCACACAGACGCACGCTTACACGTGCACACGCACAGCCCACCACACATCAGCATGTGCACGAAGGGCAATAGAAAAGCGAACAGCCCTTGCAGAGGTATTTGTCACACCCACTCCAAGTTGCGCCGGTGTGAATAGGACCCCTGGGATGCTCGCGTTGGGGAGTCTCTTCGGCGTGGGTCTACCTCCTGTCAAGGTTTTTGTAGTTTTTCCTTACCCTTGTGAGGGTTGAGGGCAGAGGATGTCCCACTCAGTGAGTCCAATAGGACAAAGGAGCATAAGATGTGCCTTGCAAGCATACGTTCAACAGATAAAACCACCACCAGTGTCTAGACCCCGGGGGTATTCCTGTTCGATGTTCTGCTCCACCCCCTTCTAAACCTGATGACATCTCACAGGGGTCTAAAATCCTAAGACTGTAAAACATACACATTATTTTGTGTGTTTGTAAATAAATAAATATAGGTAAATTGGAAATCAAGTCTCTCCTTATTGAACTCATATTCCTCGAAGCATAGGCAGAGTTGGAGGGGTTACAGCAATCTTTAAATCTATCAACCCTCAAGGTGGATAACTCTTTTGAAAATCTCATCATCAGCTTCATAGATCCAAACCTGAAATCAGTAATGTCTGATGTCAGTGAGCTTTTGTCTCTGTGAGCTCTGTCTAGCTGCCCTTCAAACTCGGCAACATGCTCGGAAAGGCCGCACACCTCAGCCAGTCTCTCCTTCAAGTCTTGCACTTTTTTTTCAGCTGTTGCTTCTTTCGATCTAGCTTCCTTGACAGCTGCTCACACTGCTCCACCACCTTAGCATTGACTTGTTCCTGATCCATAAGATTGCGATGAGTGTCTTCCACTTTGATTGGTCAGTGAGCTCTTGTCTCTTACAACTCTGTCTAGATGCCCTTCTAACTCGGCAACATGCTAGGAGAGGCCGCACACCTCAGCGCGGCCTTCCTCTTTGGCCTCAGCTTAGCACTTCATTGGACAAACCAATGTCTTATGTGAGAGAGCCAGGTTTGATAGCAGATATCAACAGCCAGGTGAATCAGGAGAAAACTTTATCACTGATGGTAACAAGCTTGCGGAGCATTGTCAGTATGGCACATTGTCAATAAAATGGACCATTCTTTTTTGGACAGGAAACTTTATAGTAAGTGTCAGTGCACAGCCTACAGCACAGAGTACACTATTTTGTGCTTATCGTCTTTATGAAAATAGTTATTTAAAAAAAAGTCTTATTTTCTCTGCATCACGGTTTGTGAAGTATTCCACCAGGGTCAGGGAGTAGTTGTTAGGAAAGGAGAAGATCTTGACTCTCCGGACACAGCACTGGTAAAGAGCATGCTAGATCAGAAGCATATGTTACCATGGCTACAGAGCAGGAATTAATGTAAGCCAGAATCGTGAAACAGATCTTTTGCTTAAATAAGCCGGATTAATCAGAGTAAACCAAGATCATTTGAGGATCACACTGAGGAGCGTTTAGCCACTTTGATGAAATAACTAAGCAGGACTGTGGAATGTCATTTAAAGTTTGTGACAATGTTTTCTAGTGAGTGTGGAGTGTTTGATCTCTATGACCCTGGTGTCTTTTCCTCGACCAACCACCAGCAATCTGAAGACAGACAGAGGTAAATGGAAGGGTGTGTTGTGTCAAGTGAGTAGTGAAGAGTAATGCTCAGGTAGAATCTGCATGTTATCATGCATCCAGTGATGTTTGGGTTAAAATTCTTTACATGGTATCTTTAACTCACAACCTCCTCGTTGTGACTTCCACTTATTTTGAAGCTGTTGAAGGTCATAGGAAACCTGACGCTAATTTATTTTTCAAGAAAGCTAAGTCCTGCAGGCTGGACCTTGAACAGAAGTTTATACAAAGATTTAATAAAGTGCACATGGAAGCTTCAAGTGTGACTCAAGTCTCCTCTAAAGTAAATGTCTCCCTGCCGTCCTGTCTTTCCTCATCTCCCCACTCTTCATCTGCACATCTGGAAGTGTCATTTGTAACACCCATCCCTTCAGGGCTACACACATGACTACACACATCAGCATGGACACACATTACCTCTGGTGTCATTACTATAATGTTATTTTTATGCGAATTCAACCCTGAAATTAGACAGGGGAAGACGGATATGAAAAACAAGAAAACCATAACAAAAAAACTCAAAGCCAAAGGGACACCCGATGCCCAAGGAGTAAAGAGCAATCTTTCATTTATTCAATTAGCTAACGAGGCAAGGGATCCAGACACCGACGGAGGATTGATGATGGGGAAGAACTTCTCTCAGCAGGCAACGCTTACTAAGGACTTTTACTCCTGTCTCTCTTTGCTTCACTCCATCTTTCCCTTTATTCAGGAAGACGGTTCACCAGGGGATACTGAAGGGACCTTGAGGATGACCTTGAGCAGCTGTTCTCTGTCAGAGGAAAAAAAAAAGATGAACAAAAGATGGAGTTAAAAAGGAAGAAAAACAGAAGCATATTTAAGTTTTGCTGATATGCTTTTTTTTTTAGTATTAAGATTAAGAAATTATCCACTGAAAAGAGAAACAATTGCAATTTTAACTCCTGACATCCCAGGGTGTCTATCAATTGATTTCTCCCTTTCCTGAAAAATGAGGGGTAAAACGGTAAAAGAGAGATCTGTTGATCAAAGCATAGCACTACCTATGTTTCATATTCCAATTGTTCAATTTCCAATTAAAGTTTTTTGAACTGTAATTTTTTTCTTCTCACAGTCCAATACATTTCAGGATACAGTTCCCGTACACTGTCAGGTTCAGTCTTGTGCGTTCAATAAAACCGGAAAAGTGCCATACAGATACAGCCCATTTTTCCACACTCTTTATTTGTTTCTGCAATATTTTGACATGACGGTATGTGTGTGATGATTTCATCCAGGCTCTAGCTACATATATAGCATACGGACAAGAAGGCGTAAAGGCATCGTGGCTGACAAATGTCAAAAGCAGCTTTATTTAGCCACAATCCAGTGGTTTAGGGGTGTAGTGTTGACCCCTGGCCTGAGGTCATGCCCTGACATTCAGCCTGACATTTCAGAAGGATGTCAGCTTTCATCGCTAGTAAAGGACAGTGTTGCTGTCCTGTCAGCAGGAAATGAACTCTGATCCTGAGGGGACACCAGGATGGAGATGGGACTTAAAGAAGGGAAGTATGTGTGATTCTATGGGTACGTTCAAATAGTCCCAAAATGTCCTAACCCCTATTCTTTGACCCAGATGGAAAACGTCACAAGGTCAAGGAAAGATTTGAAGGAGAAGCCATGAGGCGTTAGGAAAAGAGAACCACAGTGCCGAGACAATCTGTCTCCACTTACAGTCAGTGTTTTTTTAAACCAAATTTATTTATAACAGAAAACATACACAGACTGTATTTAGTACAGTTATAATAAAGTTTGATTTCCAATGTCAGAAAAGGAGAGCAGGAGGCTCCAAATTCAGTTAAAAAAACTGAAAGTCCTAGTCTAGGCAAAACACAAGGTAAGGAACTTAATGCAAAAACAGGATTCCAAGAAAAGCTCCTTTCCTTTTCCTTTAAAGAATACAGAACAGCTCTTCTTATGGAGGCCACAGGTCATTTCAAGAATGTAAAATGGACTACTCAAACGCACTCTATGTGTGAGTCAAACTATTGTTTATGAGTGTAAACAATAGCCTATCTTGAGACACAACAAAACTTGCATAAACACATAGACACACTACCACACACACACACACACACATACACACACACACACACACACACACACACAAACACACACACACACGACCTTGAGTTGTGTCAGGACCAGAAAGTCCCTGACAACCCATCTGTGCTATAGCCTACAATACAGGTCTATGCAAATTCATAGAGGAGTACAGAATAAACCAGAAGGAAAAAAAAAACTATAATGATCAAAAAGTAACCACAGTATTGGTTATAGTCAGAAAAAGAGAGTGGACAAAATAAAGAGAAGAATTAGAAAAGCTCACAGCCTTGACTGTCAATCTCAAAGTCTGACTCAAAACTTCTATATTTTACATGAGACTCTTTATTTAATACAAATAGCCGTGTTTTTATGTTTCTCTTGCACGCTCTGTCTCAAACTCATGACCGAAGACAGAATTGTTGCTTTCTATTGTCTATTTTTTATGAATGCTGATATTTTGTATGCATCTTTACATAAAAGTGTATTGGCTAACCATAATTTGATTTTGTAATTGTGTCTTCATTCCGAACAAACAACTGATGCTATTATATTTCTGCTGATAATAGTTTTCCCCCCTGTGGCTCCTCGTTTTTAATTTCCCCTCTCTCCTCATATCCTACTGATCTCTCTCTCACTTGAAAGCCATCTCTTTCTAATTTGTCTTATATGCCTCTCACCTTCCTCCATCCTGCGTAAGTGTCTGTCTCCTGTTAGGTCTCCCTCTTTTCTCCCATACCTTGCTCTTTTTCCTTTTCTCTTGTTCTCTCCTATCCACCATCTCCTCCCTCCCTCCTCCTCTACGATCCTGCTGCGTTTCTTCTTTATTTGCCACGGGAGCTGCTGGGGAGCTGCTGGAGTTCTCCAGCGGGCCCTGACACTTTAGGCTCTGATGGATAGGTGTGCCAGCCGATGAGTGTGATAAACGGTAAGTTGATGGATAGATCTGTCGGGGTGGTGGAGACATCACAAAGCAGTTTCTCTGCTGCTGCAGCTCCTCCCCAGGCAGCGGGAGGGCCTGCAGGCGGCCATTTTGTGCCAAGCCACAGGCCCCTAATGGAGGAGCCGGGGCCTAATGAGGCCAGATGATTAGACAGCCTTGAGGGAGGGGAGGGAGGGGATGGGGCAAGTAACCTGAGTGTGATTTTACTGATGTAGCACTACTGGTGGTAAAACCTAACACAGCAAAATAATCTTAAATCTAATCACACTTGATTGCTGAAATGAAAACCATGATGTTTCACATGTAATGCAGGCAATCATCAGGGGCCTAATGCTTACACCCCACGAGTGTTACACTAACCGCGTTAACTTTAAATGCTGCCACATGCTGTATATTACTGATGAAAACTTTTTGGATACAAGTTTGACTATACTGTAGGTTACAAGGTCGACTTGTTCCAAGGCCCTGAAAGGTAAGTAAGATTTGTGTCATACATTTTTTACTCAGTATGTTTTGCTCTCTTTTTAAGTAAGTGTAGTACATCAACAGAAATACAGAACTCTTTATAAACGTTATGCCTTGTGCAAAGTTTCCTCTGTTTGTCTTCCAGAAAGGTACAGCTGAATCAATCAAATGTTGCCCATATTCACCAATCACAATTAGTCTCAGAGGGCTTAACAAGGTGTGACATCCTCTGTTCCTAACCTTTGAACAAGAGTATGGAAAAACCAACAAAAAAAACTCAGGACGGACAGAAGTTTCCCAGTCTGACCCATCTGCATGCCCAAGTGTCCTTGGGCAAGTGGCTGAGCCATGACTGGCCCCCCATAGAATAACAAAATGCTGCGATTAGATGCACTGTATGAATTTGTGTGTGAATGGGTGAATGTAAAACTGTACTGTAAAGCGCTTTGAGTGGTCATCAAGACTAGAAAAGCGCTATATAAATAAAAAAACATTTACCATTTACCATGATTATAAGAAACAGTTTTTAGCTTTATGGAGAGGTGTGTTAATGTTTTAAGTATTTATTTATATAAAAATGTCAAGCAGTCCTGTTGTAATCTCAATCCATGATCAGGTGCCACCACGATCAGGATCCACAATCCACTATACATCAAATGCTTTCCAGATGAATGACAGGAAACTTCATAGGGAAAAATAATAAGAGGTGCACAGACACTTCTGACACCATCATCTGCCGAATCCTCCTTTTGAAACTTTACTAACTTTTCTTGTGATATAATTACCATCATTCATGATATGAGAGTTGTTTGCCTTGTTTGTTGCTGTTTTATTTTTATTTTTTATGAATGGGATGATTTAAGTTATCACCTTTTTTTCTGCACGACTTAAGAAACTTTTCTTTCTTGACGCAGTGTGGTTGGCTGCTGCCAGGTTGTTATATCAGTGTAAATTTTCTCCATTTGTCTCCTACTTTCCTATTGGTTTTTTTTTCGTAACCTTTTCTTATCTGCCTACAAAGATGTTTATCCGTTTTTGCGCAGCACTATTAAAAAAACGTCACAAATAATGACAATGACGAGTTAATTTGCTTATATTATTTAATAAATAACAAAGAATCAAGGCTTCATGCTCAGCCCTGAGATACAAAACACACGTTCACAGTCATTATAGCTTAGTTTAAGATATTTTCACTATTTGGGAATAAAGCAGTTGACTAGACACCGTGAAATTATTGTTTCCAGGTGAATTCATTTCCAAAACACATCCTTGCATTGCATTTTAACTGGTGTTTATTCCTGCAGTTTCAGAAAATTAACACCAAACAACAAATCAATCACTACCTTCAAAATCCATATCACTAGTTGCTAATTTGGCCAAAAGAATAAAAGCCACTCCCTACTAATTGTAATTAATTATTTTTGGCACAAAAACAACCTTTCACATTGATCTCGTCACACACTCTCCTTTTTGGTGACTCCCTGTCCCCTGCCTACGTGCACATCTCTCTGATTATGTAGCTCCAAAAATTTGAGGTAGATATCAAGTCTTTCCAAGTCAAAATGTATTGCTGATGACAAAGGGTCAGATTTTAACCAGCATTGCTGCCTCTGTTGACCTGACTGATGTTTCCCTTCGATCTGCCACCTTGCTTAAGTTAAAGCTTGGTGGGTAAGCCTGGTAAAGTAAGCAAGAGCAGGCCTCACTCTGACAATACTTTGCAACCCCTCTCATCTTCCCCCTACAAGCTACACCCTTTAAAATCACGAACACACATTCACAACCCGCTTGCTCACATCTGGATATCGTCTCAGCTTCAGCGGTGTATGTCTCTGCGGTCATGTGCAGTGAGAGCTCAGGCAGCAAGTGTACACACAGGCAGGTAGGTTAGTGATAGACGAGGTACACCACAATATGAATTTATTCGTTCACCAATCACAGCCTTTTTTTTCATTCTTTTTTACCAAGACGACTTGATTGATGCTTATCAGGACATGGAGGATATCAACAGATAAGAAGTGTTTCAGTACCATTTACCAATCCCACCTTTAAGCTTTGGCCAGCTATTTACTTGCAGTAAGGAAAAAACACTAAATGATTAAGAAAGAAATGGTAAGCTCTGTCGAAATTACAGTCTCATTTTGTTTGTTAGCTACAATTGATATCAATAAAAAAATCTCACTCTCCATTCCTGTCTATTTAAAAAATCCCTGATAATTTAGGTTTTTGCCACATCTTTCCAAGTCTACACTTTTCATAATAATGGATCACGTGGCCATAACACAACGTGACTCATTCTGTCTGATTTGATTCCCCCCAAAACTTAAAATAAAAATAAATTCCTTGTTAATGAATCACATTTGAAATTATGCAAGAGACATTCAGTGCAGTTCTAATCAGCCGTGCTATCGCTTAAATATTTGACATCCTTCTTGTGGTCCACATCCCCCTCTCCAGTTGGCTGTATTTACACTGAATGTCCAGAAGAGATCGCTCTTGTCCTGCATTTGGGCTGCATCTCTGGCAATTTACATGCTGACAGAATGAGGCAGGCCACTATGTATTTGGGCCTCTTCATGTTTCAATTGTAGAGTTCTAAGAGAGAGCGACCACTAAGAACTACATAAATGTCCCCTTATGCGGGTGGAGTCAGTTTTTAAATGTAGAACCTGAGTCCCAGAGGACAATGTCTGATCCAGCTCCACAAGCCAAAAGAAAACCATCAAAATAAGACTTGAATTCCTCTAATCATCATTGTAGAGGAAATGAAAGCAGCCAATTCAAAGAAGACAATGTTTATGATGATCACTAAGCAGTTAATCAGGAGATATAAATACATCTTCTATAGCACATATTCTGAAACCATCAAATCTGATATGAACAAGAATCTTGATATCCAGATGCAAGTGAAACGATGGAGCTGAGTCTCATATAAAAGTCTACTCAGGTAAACGTTAGAATAATTTAAGGCTCACTAAATCTGGCTGCTTTGTTTTGATGTAGAGACAACCAATTCTTAATAAACCTCCACGGCTCTGTGGGCAGAGGTGTCACTCTACACCGGTGAACGCCACCTATAAAAAGTCACTTCCAAAGACGATGCTGATAGCACTCCTACCTCTATGGGTCACTTATGAGATTGAATGTTAATATGTCACAGCAGTTCTCACATGTGTCATAATAAACATGTCCAACACGGGACGTTTAATGTGATGATGGCTTGGCTGCTGTTAAAGCAAGCGAGGGTCAGCCATGCTAGATATAGAATCCATCTTCCCAACCATCCATTTTAGTAAATAAGCTAACCATAACAGTTACATAGATAATGAAAAGAGGGTGACCTCCTTTATTTGAGTGAAGGAAAATCCTCTCTTAATGCATTATGTTGGACATTTTTCCTTGAGCCCTGAACACTTGCAGCATGTCTGATGTGGAGCTGTTACGTGGGTTTCTGATATGATCACTGTATTTCCTTGGAAAAAATAAAACATATGTATTCAACTTAATGCCAGGACATGCCACGGAATGTAGCAGAGGATCCGCCAATCCTGCGATAAAACAAATTAATGGATTGAGTGAACAGAAATGCTAAAATGCTTTTACTTTGAAACAGGTACAGGAAGTGTTGAAAATATTTATATTTGTCTCTTTTGCAAGAGATGCCTGAGACACACGGTTCACACAGACAGTGTGGCTGCTCTTATCTGATAGCATGGGTGCCCAAATGAAAAGTAAGACATTAGGAGTACATGCAACACTTAAGCATTCGTACGGCACTGAGAGCACAAAGTGGGGAAGATCAGGTAAAGATGATCACTAAAATAAATGCTAGTGTTGGTGTGGTACCAACATGAATACCAATATCTTTCTGGTAACCATCTCCAGAGCTGGAGATAAATTCTTATTTTTCTAATTTCCACAATTCTGTACAAATAAAACCAATGAGATACCATGTGGTATGTAGCTAAAGTAGACATTGGGTGTGTCAAAGGTAACCTCCAACCTGGTTGCCAGGCAACATCACATTAGTTCAAACAATGTGATGAAGATCCACAAGAAGCAAATAATATTGCACATGATCGCGTCTGCGACTGCTCACGCCTGCGTGAAAACATGTAAAAACACAACCTATGACATTTCTCAAAAATTCCTGTGACTTTGTGCTGAGCAGCAATATGTAAATCCTACAGCCAAGACACATACAAATGAGGACTTTCAGCAGCAGCAGCAAAGATCTTCTCCCCCACAGACGTTCTCAGAAAGTGAACACTGAACTTTGTTGTACGTTTTTGGCAAGTCGCTCCGATCTGCAATCAGAATCCACCCTCATCTACATCCTCATGCACATCTATTGTTGCAGTACTGGTCAGACCTGCATCACCTGGAATCTGTGGTCTAGTGGTGATTGGAGAAATGGGTATACTCTTAAGTTTCTTTTTTAAAAGCAACACATCCAGCAAGGGATGCATGTTGTGTGTTACTAACCGTGACATCTAAGATAACGCTAGTAAGTTTAGTTCACCCAAAAATGTGCCAATAGTATTTGCACTTGCCAACTAATACCTTAATACTGGCCCACAGTCTTTAGGGATAGACAACAACATGATGACCATTTTGAGTCAACTCAGACGTCTGTGGTCCATCAGTTGATCAGTGTAGGCCAGAGTGTGCCACCATTATAAAATGTCTTGGGATGGTTTGCAAATATTAACGTATCACTATTAAAGTTTTTAAATATTAAAAATTTTACTATATCAAGAGCTCCACTGCATGTTATTTACATAATTACAAAGTTCTGCTATTAAAAGTGCTCACTGTGTTTGACGTCTTCCCTTTAAATTGTTATACAAAAGAAATAATCTAAGTCACCATCCGCAACCTCTCTGATGGGGGTGCTGAACTAACTGAGCTGTTGGCCAACAGCACTGAGGTAGAAGCACAAAGTCATTTTTGTTTGGGTAGTTCCCTTTCACGCTAATTTCATTAGAGGCTGAAGTATGTTGCGATTTGGTAAATATGTTTGGCTGATCAGGCGGTCTGGTAAAGAAGGCTTTTGCCTATGATTTCCATACCATGATGTTCTTATCCATCTGACCAATCACCACTTCTCTTACCTAAACTTACCAACCCATCCATCGAGGGCAACAAGTACTAACCGATCACAGGCAAAGTCAGATGATGCTTTCGCTTTTCTAGGAAAACAGAAGACATCTGAATGAGGCACACGCAATTGAGAAGTGTCAATCTGCTATGCTGAATATAAAATAAGTGTATATGATATGATATATGTGTAACTGCGTATACCCTGCACTACTCCACTGCCTGCATTTAAAAAAAACTAATGCCACCGTGCATCGCTTTTAGTCTGACTTTAATGTACAGCGCTTCTTCACATGCAGGCTATATCCACTGTTCTGAGGACACTCCACCTAATTGACCTTCATCCAAGATTATATATCTATAGAGAGATAGATAGATGGATAAATAGATAGAGGGTCCTCTTATTTTTCCTTGCTTTCATATTTCTCCTCTTTTTGACAATTTTCTTCCTTTACCAGACCCTTCCCCCATATGAGCACTTGACTGAGAAGACATGTACAGAGAGAGAGAAATACTGTCACACACAGACACACACACATACACAGTGTGTATGTGTGTGTGTGTTGCGACGAGGTAACTTTTTGTGGCGGCTAGCTGTGAAGAGACCCACCTAATTAAAAAGCCCATGAATATTCATGAAACACTCATGCAGCTACAGCTAATTACATATTCAGAGAGGTTCGGTCGGCGGGGCTGGTGTGAGTGGTCTGATTCAACTCCGACACACTGACAACTCAATAAAAAAACAGCTGCAATGTTTCAATCCAAATCAATCCCACAGACTTAAAAGATATATATTTTAATGAGTTTATAAAAGTGTAACATGCTAGCATAGCATTTAGTGTGTAGACATTTTTTTATTACCTGAATGCCCTGATTTCAAATTACTCCTTTTATGAGGTTTGTTATTTTTCTTTGTCCTTTGTCATTTATTATTTAAATTTTTGCTGTAAAAAGAATGCTGACTCGTAGGTGATAAACTGCTACAATCCTCGCACAAGAGGAATACGATGGGTTTCTGGTATAAACACCCGAACTGATGTTGGACATCCTAGACCATTATAAACATGAGAGTGAATAAGTGAAAGAAAAGATCATCCACACATCCTCATGAAATATATGGATCCAGCAGCTTGGAGATACAGGGACTGAAGTGTGTCACTGGCAAATGCCTAAAATCCACACTATCATGGAAGCTTTTTAACCTCTGGAGTTTGCTTGATCTTGACAATAACGATTCTGAGAGATTCACTTCCCCCTTTGCGATGATTTATGCTCTCACTCTTTGATTGCTTGTGTGACTGAATCAATAACTCAATGTACTGTTGGGGGGAAGGAGAAACATAATTGTTGTTATGTAGAATTCTAGAAAAAAGCCATGAATAAAGCTATTGAGCTTTTTTAAGGAAAATGATAGACCCATTGATGATGTAACGCAATTCTAAAGTACAATTTCTTTCTTTTCTTTCATATCCACAGAATTTTTCAATTTCAAATGAATATATTCAAAATGTGAACCAAAAGCCACAAAGTCACATTGGACTCAAAGCTGAGTTTCAGATTCAGCAGCATGAAGAACATTTTCACACAGTTCAGAGGATCAGTGTTAAATGGAGAATCACATAGAGAAAACAAAGGCAGAATTTGAAATGAGAAGAGAGGCCGAGAATAAAAAAAAGAGGGAGTGATACATGAACGGTGGAGGAGTGATGGGAATTACTGTGCTCATTCTGATGGGTCTAATAATCACCACTTTGCCCTGCCTAATGTGGAGCCCCTCTAGCAACAGAACATGTTTTATTCACTCTTTCTGTCCCTGTCCGCACTCACAGATAGCTAGCAGTTAGCGCAGGATAGCACTAGTACCACTGCAGGAACAGTTTAACAAGCCAAGAGCTAAACATTAGGCACAAGAGATCTTAGATAAATGGACCCTTGACCTACATGCACAAAGTAAAAAAGCTCCCCAGCACCTAGAGGCAGACACTACACAAAGCATCAAGCTCCACTAACTGATTGGAGTCAAATGCAAATAAAATTAAGCAGGCAATGCTAATGAAACATTAAGGGCACCTTTGGGGCTATTGACTATTTAATATATTGCAATTGATATATTTAAACAATAACTGATCCTAAATTTTAGATAAATGAAGAATCTTATAAAATACCCTGAGCTGTCACTGAAGGTTTTTCAAACCCTCAATGCAAACAAAATCCCACTCACCTGACTCATAAGCGGACTTAAATCCAGATATGTATTAAGTAGAGTGTATTTATCTTTTCTAATTATTTTCAGATCAATTATATTTTTACCAATTTTACCCATGTTAACTTAAACCTCACATTATCGACAATCATTGTGCAACATAATGCTTTTAATGTGAATATTGATTATATTCATATATATATTCAGCTTAATCTGGAATTTAATGTAATTGTACAATTAAAAGATAAACCTTTTTTGCATTAAGCTTGTTGTAAATATTTTTTTTCAGGTGAATCAATTTTGAAATCATATGTATCTCGTAACTTGTTCAGATTAATCCAATTTGATTAAGTCATACAATATGTCTCTGGTGTGTTTGTGTGTGTGTGTTTTTGTGTGTGTTTCACTCTATGAGGAAGGGCATACTAACTGTTGAGATATGAAAGAGTCTCTTCTGGTGACATCTGAAGTGTTCAGATGTGATTGCATCCAACATGTTTGAGATCTGATCACTCGGAAAACAGCGGAAGGTGCATGGTTTGGGTTGTCACATTTCTTTCACTGTGCACAGTGTGAATGTGTCCTGTGCCGCCTGATCAGCTGACGTCTTCATAATGGACCAAAATAATTTTTAAACTTCTCAGTGTTGCACATACATTGGGTTATTTGTGGTTTGATTTCCTCCCACCACCACAATAAACATTGATTTCCTTTCTGTCTTGATTTTCACCAATTTGAAACAAATCAAATCTTATTCTGACAACGGAGGCCTCTGTCGGCAAACAACAACATACCTTGCAAACACAAATTATGTACATGTGCATTTGCATATAGAGCAGGGACGTGATCTGATCGCAGTGGTCACTGGAGACACATTCTAATGCCAGGTGTGAAATGACACACTTAAAGCTGTCCACTTGGGATAAGATCACCAGAGACACATGTTAATGCTCAGTATGAACACAACCTATGTTCCACTAATCCCTCGCCCTTGTGGACATTTACCCAGTCACACAAATGGCTGACATAATACTGCCAACAGTTCTTTAGCTTGTCACATCTCAAACCTAGTTTAACGTCACATTAAATGTTCCAGTGCAGACATTACACTGCAGCTGTACAGATTTACATCTCTGATAAGTTATTTGTCAGAGGAAAGCATTTAACCATCCATTTACAGAAACCCTTCCTGAATGCAGTTTTAGAGTCTCAGTGTTTTGGAGTACTGTAACAAAAATGTAAATGTCATTATAGCACCCTTTCCCTCAACCTATATTGATGGCACCTTCCAAAGGGAATCTCAAATGAAACCCAGTATACTTCAACAGGAGATAATACAAGAAAATGAAATGGGAAGTTTAATCTTGCTGACTCCTGAAAAAAGGCCAGGTATAGTTTTGAAGACTTTATTCTTGTATTCATAATTTAGAATTATTTTTGGATGACTTCCTGCTCTATATATGCAGCCTTTGCACATTTCACAGCATACATCACTTACTGTGACTTACAGAATATAAATTTGCTGTAAGAATTTAGTAAATAAAGCACAATGGTTAAAAGGCATTTCAATTGAAAATGGGTTCATCAATGATGTCTCACCATCATCACAATTCCATTTTGTGAACATTATTGAGTGACTGTCGAGTAATTCTTGGATGTCAGAATGTTTCTGAATGCATCACTGCGTGTTACTGTCTGACAAATGATCCCTGTTTCAAACTGATATGTCCCACAACAGTCAAATCAGTTCAACAACATAAAAAGCAGCAGTGACTGTGATGAATTCTCCACATGCAGCAAGGTTGGGGTTTTTCTTGAGATATATTGTCTAAGGTTGTATATATCTAAATAAAGGAGAGGAGAAAACTGTTTGATGATCCACAGCTTTACAATTACACTATGAACCTGCAACACGTCCAGAAGAACAGGAGCAAGAGAGATGACGTCCATCAGCCAGAAATAAAGTTGTTTGTGTTAAAATCACATTATTGTTTGTATAAGAATTGGGAGAAGTATTGATACTTCTCCATAACAAAGACTGATGCACAAGTATATGATGCATTCCCACATTTCTGCTTTCTTTTTATAAGGGAGAGCAGATAGAGAGAGAAGAGGTGAGAGAGTCAGCGAACTAAAGCCTGCAGGACAAAGGGTAATAAGGAAAATATTTACATCATCACATTTTACAGGCAGGTTATGATAGGAAGAATGAATGGTAATCTGGATAAGCACAATCAGATGTCCATACCCTCATGTAATGGGTCCTCCAGGGGAAACAGGAGTTTACAAAGGTTAGAAAAGGACTAATTGGGGTCAGTTAAATGTTTCACAATCACAAACTATGTTTTTGCATTTGAGGTTAGACATATCACAGATACAAAGCCAGTGTGCTGCAGCAGCCTCAGAATAACAATGTGCTATATACATCCATCCAGTGTTATAACTTTATGCAAAATAAATCAATCTTAAAACTTTTTAAAAATATGAATGCATCAAATGTTTATGGTCAAAAAACGTATACAAAATACTAATCAGTCCACCTAAAGCTGTTCAAACCTCGATGAGCTGTTTTAGCGAGGAAATGTTTGAGTTGACATATGGCTTTATATCAAAATACACAAACAGAAAAATGATGAGAAACATGCCAGATGTTTGTTTTTTCTAAACAAGAGAGGAACACAACTAAACAAATATCGTGTTATGTTGAGAAAACATAAATAAATAAACAAAAAAATGAGATAAAGGCTGTTCACTTAATTCTCATCCCACGGCCTAATTGTTTCCAGCAAAATGAGCTCCCAGGCTTTTTAAATTATCAAACAAATTAAAAAAAACAAGACTGAATATAAAAACACATTCACCTTGCATATGATATGAATGCAAATGATAGAATATATCTTTGTGTGGATTTATGATGATCTCAAGTGAACGATTAAAAACAATCCCTGGTGATCATAGGCACAGGAGGACAAGATAGCACTGCTTTCATTGTGTTGATCTGCACGTGCAGAAAATAACTGTGATCAGATGACTTAAAGTCTTTGTGGCACGTTTAGTCATAAATACAACCTCACGTTGTGTCAATCAGACCAACAGGTTTGATCTATTTCCTCTTGCATGTCTGTCAAAGACGTTTCAGAGTCGTTTGAGCACTCCCTCCATGCAGTTTAAGCCTGTTCATCATGTATGTATACATGGTAAAAAAATCTGATCTCAATACATATCCAATATGGTGATAAAGTGGCGAGTCAGCCTTACTGGAGGGATGCTCTCACAGAGTGACCTTGTAGTTCATTCAGTCCTTCATTCATTCATTCTTTAATTCATTCCTTTCTTTGATACATTATTCATCACAGGGAGCTACTTGTTGTTTTGGAAAATAACATGTTACCTTCTACTTAAAAAAAAAACTTCAGATCCTTGCAACATCTGTCCTGCAATCAGGTATTTGTGGCTATTAACTGTGCATTTATCATCCACTGCAGCCGTCCTGTGTTCGTGTTTCTAAACCGCCTTACTCCTTACAGATGCACTTAGTTATGTTTACTGTCATTTCCACTAAGACTCCATAAATCAAAATGAAGATCTTGAAAAATGACTGTGGAAATGTGTACGACTAAAACAAATGCTGTCTAACGATTATCATTTAATGTGTAGCAAGCAGTAGCGAGGTAAAGATTGTACTTGTAAAATGTAGGTCCCTTTTCAAGACAAAAAGCTAAGTTTCAGCCAAACATAGATGTGCAGCACAGGATGAAAGAAGAGGCCTAACAGAGCAGTGTACATGCACTAATTATTTTTGACATTAGTGATGATGTTGATGTGATGGTGTGTGTGTGTGTGTGTGTGTGTGTGTGTGTGTGTGTGTGTGTGTGCAGGGTTCATGCTGGCCATATGGAAAAGACAATGACGCAGACTAATTTAAACAGAGCAAAGAAGAGAAGCGCTGGAACCATAATTAGAACACTGATTAATCAGCTGATAATTTTATCTTGATTAATGCGACTGATTTTCTCTTCATTTTGACCCGAGCCAGTCAGGCCCAGTCCAATTAAATTTAAATTATGCGTCGGAATCTGTCCAGTCCACCCGCACCCTCCCCTCCTCCCTCCCACAAACACACAGGCAACTCAGCGCACACATGCACACAACTGCATGGATTAAAGCATACAGTACACACACTTGCATACATGCATGCATAATCACACCCTTCTTTCTTTTTTCGACTTAGCTTGTCTCTGAAATTCCGTCTCAGGCCACAACTAAGAAGAATCTTATCATTCAAAGAGTTAATACTTTCATGTAAAGAAAGGAGCTGAGGAAAGTGACACGAGTGACAACTCATTTAGTAAAATGTGCCAGATTGTGCTCGCTAGTATAGGCGCAGAACAAAAAAAGGTTAAAGAAGGTGCAGTTTAAAACTTTTGTGGTTAAACTGACACATTTGAGAAACTCCAACAGCAGTTTTCTGGAGGAATTTTCCTGAAAATCTCTCAGTTTTAGTTTTGCTTCAGTCTCTCTAAAGACAAACTCACAGCCCATCAAAGACAGATAGTGAAACATTTAGCAGCTGCACCTGATATAGGGCAGATAGTGGAGACCATAACAGAGCTAAAAAGACAGTGGACTGATATGTTTCTGCTGAAGTTGGAAATATAAGCAACTGTTTGCTATCACGTTATTAAAAACGTTACTCCAGTGTATATATAGATATATATATATATATCTATATATATAGATATATATGTCACAAATGTGACTGCATTTCCAAATAAGGTGTTGAGGTGACCTGATCTCAATTGTGAATTTATCTTCTATTTAGCAGAATTACAAGTTTAGCAGAAAAATAACAGCATTGTAACCAATAAGGTATTTTACTGTCACTTAAGAAATAAACTTCAAGCAAAAATTTTACCCCCATGATTTTGTGGTCCAATATCTGTCCATAAATGACAGCACATATCCAAATTTTCATTTTAAATGTTATTTTTTCCTAATGACTGGATAAACAAAAATAATCTCTTAGTTAGAGTTTAAATTCAGTGTTTCAAAATCACTGTGCATTTTTCTTATAAATGATTCTTAAATGCTCATATATTCCAAATTCATGTGATTGTCTGTCGCTCTGCTTTACGTTAGATGCATACTCAAATTAAAAACGAATTAACATTGAATAACAATTTTGTTTGACATTATAGACAGTTGTGCAGCTAATTAGCTATACAATCAATTTGCAGCCCCCTCTGTATTATATAATTAAAATTACAGTATACCATAATACGATGTAAAAAAACACCAAATTGGAGGGTTTGGATATTTTTGGAACCCACACACAAGGTCATGGATCAGTTTCAGGAAGAAGCCCTTTCAGTGAGAGATCAGAAATACGACCACATAAACAAAGCTCAGTGTCACTTGCTCCTTAGTAAATCTACTGTGTTGTGGTTGTTGAGTTTGTCAAATAAAGTAAAAATGGGATGCACCTGACCCCCAGTTTGCACTTCTCCAGCCAACGTTCCCCTCTGCGGTCTCTGTGGGCACCAGAACGGATTTCTGAGTTGCCCCACAGTGGCAGGTGCATTTATTCTGTCAATTAGAAGAAGAGGGAGGAAACAGTTGGAGGGCTAAATAACAGAGGAAATGCTGCTCGACTTTTCTCCCTCTTCATCTGTCCCTTGTTCCCTCCCCTCCTCCCTGGCTGTCTTTTATTTTTGGCCTTGGCTCAACTGACTGGCTCCACGCCAGGGCCTGCCGAGTGACTTTGGACACGGCTGCCAATGCATGCAAACCTGCACCGAGCCGTGCCACGTGGCCCCACAGAGCCGGTCGCCATGTGCCAGGGCTGGCAGTTAGACTGGCGACGCTGCTATCGTCCGTGGCCCAGATCTCCTGGGAGAGAACACGCAGGGTTAGGGTGTTAATTCTTTCAGATCTGGTTAAGGCCAGGGTGACAGCTCTGTTACGTGTGTGGGAGGTGGGACGTGGGAGGGGAGGAGGATGTATGGAGTAAAGGGCATCTGCTCCCAACACTCAGACACCTAATATAATCCACGCCACCCACCATTTGCCCTAAACTATGTTTACATGCATTTACTGCATTCTTGAAACTATGTTGAAAAATATGGGTAATTAGAAGTTAAGAATGATTTTAAATGGCTTTTGATTTTATTCTGTACCTCTGCGAAGTAGGAAGTGGAGTGTAAATGGCTATAAAAGTTGGAACACTGGAATCACTTTGTCCAGGTGCTAACTATTCAGACTACAAACAACCGCCAACATCCAATAACAAAGGACAAACTGTTTGCAACCTGAGAGAAAAAACCCAGGAAGAACATTCCAGAAAAGATAAACCCAAACTCAGATTAAAAGTCCAAGCAGTTCACCTTTAGTAGAACCTAATGCAGGTATGAGCTTGGATATAATAAAGTATAGAGGAGTGCCAGAAATTTCCAAAAACCTTCATAGTCTACAAACATTCATTGTTTAAGACTTTTAAGCTGTTCTCAGACATGACCTGATGATTTTTGTACATTTGGGTCCGGGGTATCTCCAGAGTTTTCCTTTCACACATTAACAACACAGCAGGAGATTCTCCACTCAGATGTTTCTGAGTGGCAAAGCAGGTAGAGGCCGGATTTAACATATTTATTCGGCTGTGGAGATAGTATTTTTGTTTATGTCAATGTCAATGTCAATTTTATTTATATGGCACATTTAAAACAACTTGTAATTGTAATGGTATAACAAAAGGACAGTCATCATGGTGCAAGTAGTAAATTCAAATTATTAGTTTACAGCACATCAACACCGTCATCGGCTCTTATCAACAAAAACTCTCCTGACATCATTGTCAATGCATTCTACGTGTGTGGCACTACTTTTATATCCTGAGTTCTTTGTATCCCCTTTGTTTTTAGTGTTTGTGTCTGTGTTAGAAAGGTAATCAACACATACACTCGCTTGCAGGCAACCTTCCGGAGAAAGTTAAGAGAAAGTCTGCCGCCACCAACTCTGACGATAGCATTCTCACATACAGCTCCTACGGTGAAAGTCAGATTATCCTTTGTCAGATTAGGATTTTGTTTTCGTACAATAATCACATCAGTCTCACATATACAGAAGCTTGTAGACTCTTTCTAATAATCTAAAACTAATAATCAAACTAAAATGTCTATCATATCACTACCTGCATGCATGGAGTGAAATCAGACCGAGGGCACTGACAGTGCAGCTTTACATTAATTCTCATACACTCACCTCAGAATGGTCTTATGTTATGGGAGGCTACTTATTATAATAAGAAATCCTAGGAACCAGCTAGGTGGCCTTTTTCACTGTCAGTGGTCATTGGGTTTTCCAGAGAAATAATGTTGTCTTCTGTCAGCCTCCCCATGCCTCCTGTTTGAGGTCCTGGTGTTGGCGTGCCAGCCTGGCTAGTCGCTAAATAAATGATGAAATGTGAAATGAATAAAAACATGAATGACTGTGGCGATGACACTGTGTGACAGCCCAGAGATGGGAATTAGGAGCCAAAGCGGCGCTAAAGCTGGGTTATTGGGCAGGGGCCCCCGCTAACGAGCCGTGAGATTGAGTTTGACACGACGAAGAACAGGTGCTCGTTTATTTTCCCAAATAAAATGACTGCGCCAAAACTCGCCTGTCCAACACAACACAGAACAATGTAAAGGCTTCAGCTAGTACGGTTGGTGTGATTACAAAAAAACCTCATAAAAAACGTTGTTTTCTTCAGGAGCGCTAATGTTTATATCTTTGACTACACTCAGGCTAATCCAGCTTGCTGTCATCCTTGACAATCTTCAAATGTTGTTGGACGCCTCCCGGCGATGTACCGGCATTTTGCCGGGCGCAGGTGTGGCAACGTGGGCAATAACAAGCGCTGTGTAATTACCACGGCCATATCCATAACAACCCTAAAGCCCTAAAGTATTAAAGTGTGCTCAGGGTAACCATCTACCACCACCTCCCTCCATCCTCTCCTCTCACTGTCGCTCTCTCTCTCCAGCTAAATCATAAAACCTGGCTGGGGTCCAGGGGCCTCGCTGCCGCTGCCCGGCTTCTGGCGGGGAGGGAAATAAAGCCAGCCGGCCCTCTCGGGATGCTCTAATGTCTGCGTTAATTGTGAGTTATGGGAAAACATGGCGAGAGCACAGGGGTCAGGCCTGTCAGTTATCACACTCTTCAGGCAGATTTTACCAGAATGCTTCCTGTTTATCCCTCCATCAACGGGGAAGAACACAAGGAAATTAACATTAGCACCCCAATCTGTTTCTATCACACACACCCTACTTCACCCCCCCCAATTTTTAATCCTGCGCATCCAAGATGGCTATGTCACCCTCATGGTTACAGTTTGAATTGAAGTGGACTAAAATGTGACAGCAAGTTTTTTTTTTTATTTCAGCAGCTTTGGGAAATATAAGATTTTACAACACCTCTGAACAGGGTTATATGGTGATGTTCATTCATTAAATGAGAAAAACTAAACTCTCTGGCTCAAAGGTGAAATGAGAGCAATAATGATTCTTATGATGGGCCATTTTTCTCTATGAGTCATAGCACAGCCTGAACTAGATGTCGATGTCCCAATCTCTCATTATTGCGTCGGTACAGAGCCAGATTAACTAAAACAGACGTTGTCAGACTGTGTAGAAAGCCAACTTACATGTCAAATACATTAGCATTAAAGCAGAAGAAAAAGCCGATAAATAAGGGGTATTTCCTCTTAGATCCATGCAATAGAGCCATACAGTAGGGTATCAGAGCTGATACTCCAACAATATATTACTGTAATAATTTCTCAGTGATATACAATTAAAATGTCAATAACTGGTAAAAGAAAGAAGGAATATTTTCACATCTAAACCCATATCTTACAGTGGCTGGTGATAAGTTGTCTTCCTCTCACAGTGAGTGAATCTACATATGACACAAGATTAATTTCTCTGGTTGGAAGTGTAAGCTCCACATTAATGAGTCATTCTGTGGACTGCATAGTGGTGTGCTCCTCCTTGGATTATACAGTGTGCTTGAAGAAATGAGAAGAATAACGTAAAAGTGGGCAACCTGTTTTGTTTGGTTTCCTGATTACTTGAACCATTAAATATTAAAAAGTAAGAGAGACTACAATTGGCAATCTTGGGCCAATAACATTACAGGAAGTGTAGTATTTCCCCAGCTAACTTGTACAAAGGTTTCCTAGAAGTATTGAAAAGTACTGAATGTGTACATTAAAGCAATTACCTTTTTTCTTACAGTACAAATTGATCAAGATCATATTTCAAAGTGATTACTGAAACAGGAGCAATTTCCCTTTTTCCAGAGTAGATGCAGTAATGGCCAACTGGACAAAAACATCTGAGAGAAAAGCAGGGGCAGTAGTGGTAATCAAAAATGCAGTCACGGTGTTTATCGCTTCTAAAACTGCAACAATAGACTTATAGACTTTAACAACAAGCTGTTACAACAAATGAATAAGCAAGCAACTGCATATTCACTCATCCACCTTACAGAGAGCAATATTTGCATTGGTTTCATGTTGAATTTATGGCCACCTGACAAATTTAATTCAGTTATTCACTTAAAAACATGTACTTGTACTCATAACAAGTACTTGTATGTCTCCCTATGCTCACTATAGTGATGAGTACCTTTGCCTGTCTGCTGTGTGTTAGAAAGGTTGACAGGTTGGTATATGTAAGATAGATAAGATAAGATATGTTTATTTATACCAAACACATGCACAGACATGCACTACACCCTCATGCATTGGTAGGTAAATTTAACCTCTGCATTTAACCCATCTGTGTGCAGGACACACAGAGCAGTGAGCGACCATGTACGGCGCTTGGGGAGCAGATGTTGGGGGAGTAAGGTGCCTTGCTCAGGGGCACTAGACAGGGTAGGGAGACTCTTGGATTTTTGGACAGATCAATCCAGGTTCGTCTTTTGTTGTCTCTCCGTGGAGTCAAACCCGAGACGAACCAGAGACCTTCTCTGCCCATAGTCCAAGTTTCTACCACTAGACCACCGCCTCTGTGGTCCGTGCAACTTTAAATTTAGCAATGATAATGAGGAGAAATAAAACGATGCTATTAGCAAAAGCGAATAAGGAGGCATGCCACAGTTCAAGTTTATCCAATTGACTGACAAATAAATTAGCAGAGGGATGAGGTAGAGTTACTTTTACATCCGTGCAAACACAGCTAATGCTAAAGCTGCTGTTTCTGCCTCTCAGCCTGCAATGCTGCTAATCATAGCACGTAACCCCTGTGATTTTACCTCAAAGCTCATAAAAGCAAACAAATACACACTTCCAAAAATGTTCCTTAAGTTCTGGCCAAAACACTGAGGCATTTCAATGGGAATTCAATGGGCAGCTTGGATTCATGGACCACACTGTCTAGTGTAATCTTCTGCTGGGGGTGTAATGGTTTGGAAAAGATTTCTTGAGTTTCTCTCAGTATTGTTGCTGACCATGTTCATTTCTTTATGGTCACAGTTTACTATGTTTTAATGGCTACTTTCAGCAGGATAATGCTCCTTGTCACAAAGTAAGTCTCAATCTGGTTTAATGAACATGACAGTGAGTTCAGGAATCCAGTAGAACCTTTGTTAGGTGGTAGAACAAGAGATTGGCAGCACGAATGTGCAGCTGATAAATCAGCAGAAATGATGATGATGCAGTCATGGACCAGAATCTAAGAGGAACGTTTTCAGTAGCTTGTAAAATCAATTAAATAAAGAACTATGGCTGTTTTAGAGCAAAAAGAGGTGTTCCTAATAAAATGCTTGGTAAGGTTGGGCCAGGAAGGTTCAGGGGGGATGAGTAATCAGTAATCATTACTTAAGTTGCACGGGTTGAAACACAATGAGAGCTGGAGACATACAGTCCTAATCCTGGACCATAACATTCCCACATGGATATCTCAAGAACCATCAGGAAACAATTCCACAGGACACCTTTTTCACTGACCTCTTTGCTGCAGTGCTGCCTCATCAACTTAGGAACTAATTGGGTTCACTGTTGTTCAATAGATACATTGAACCTAAACAATTAAAACAGTGATTTTTCATTTTATAGATATATGTATATGATTTGACATATGCAAAATACATTCCACCACTTGTGATATTGGATAGGGATGGGATTAGGTTTTAATCTATTGGCAGAATGTGGACATTTTTGGAGACCAATAATAAAACAATGGTTGATAACTTTTAAATGCTTTCGAACTGTCCAGCGATATAGCTAATGGAAAAAAAAGTCCATCCATTAGATATCGCGCTTATCCTTTGAGGGTCGTGAGGGGCTGGAGCCAATCCCAGCTGACCCTCTTGCTGTGAGATGTAATGAATCAGTTTTGTACAATATATGTAGCTAAAATAGCTATGAGACGAATTATAATTTGTGAATATGGGCTTTACAAATAAAATTTAAGTGATTGATTGATAAAATACCAGTCATAAAATACCATTTTTTTTAGTTGGGGAACAAAAAGTAAGTCCTAAAAAGTGGATGGTTGAAAAGTGGATAGGTATCGTAAAATAACTTAATTCCGTGGAGGGATAATCTTTCTCTCTGTGGTGAATTTTCCGTATGGAACAATGGATTGATCCTCACCCGACACCTTACTGTATTATTACTAATATCATTTGTTATTATACCTTGATTCCTTAATTTCTATGGAGTAAATATAAAATGTAAGCAGAATTGATATTTCTACAAGGCGACTTCTCTTTTCTGTCGGTTCGGTCAGAGTAAAATAAACGGCAACCACTCCAACCCTCCCCCCTTTAATAATATATGTATTCTCATTTTTCTATAACCTTTAATATTGTGCAAATATTGTGCATGAGCTTGTATATTGTCCCTGGTGACCACTCTGTCTTACTAATGGCAGATTTTATGTTCAACTCAAAACATTGATACTTAAGCACCCTTACTGTACTTGCAGTAATTTAAATGTGGGGGTCTGTGTGTGTTACAGAAAATCTGGTTAGAAATATTAAGTATCAAAAATCAGAAGTTGTCCAACCAGCACATGCTCCTTCTGAGTAGTGATGAATAAATATAATAGTGATTGATCCACAGGGTCAGTGTGAAGGCTTGCGCTGGATTCCTCAAGTATAATCTCACCAGCCGGACACTGACCAACAGAACTGAGTGAGTCTCATCTGCACAGAGCCTCCAGTATGTTAACCAGACAGGGACGCTGTAGCAGTCATGAATAATACACAAAGGATATCATAGACTGCTTAGCACTGCACACACAACTCCGCTGCCCTCCTCCTCCTCCCCCTCCCCATCCTTCTCCCTGTCCTGTTTTGCCATAAATAATGCATTAAAAGGAGGAAGAGCTTGTTTACTTGAGGTTCGTTCTTCTCAGGCAAATTATTTTCCTCTGTTTGACTGATGGGTCAACATAAGGCGAGGAGAAGACTTCATTTCCAATCTCCTTTCATTTTTCTTCTTACTTTTGTGGTCTTTTCATTTTTTGGGTTAGTGTGTGTGCGTTTGTGTGTGTGCTTAACAAAAATTGAAATAAATATCTTGCAGGGACTCAAGTGTATTTCACATATGCAGTGGTGCATTTAGGGAGGCAGATCCAGAGGCAGGACTGTCAAACTAACCATGCCAGACGACCATGAAGTTGTCTCCTCTTCTTTTCGCAAACCATTTGTGTGTTTGATATAACTAAGAGTCCAGAAATGGAGAGAAATGTCTCCACAATAACTTTGTACCGTCAGTGTAATGATCAACAAGCTGTCAATTGTTCATTCACAAAGAAAGTGAACACATTCTCAGTTTGTTTACTGCACCAACTAGTGAGAAAAGTCCTTGGTCCTGCAAAGACTTTTTCAAATAAATTGCACCATTTTGTTTCTGAGCAGAGGGCTGACGCAAAGCAGAACACAGCTCTGCCAGAAATACAATATATGTACAGTACCTGGAAAAAAATAACCACGTCTATGATGAGTGGAATGATAGTCTAATGAAGAGGCTCAGACAGAGCATTGCTGACCCACCGTGACCTGCACATGAAAAGAGAAGCAGTCGGCAGAATGCCTACAAAGCATAATACCTGCCACTTTGAAGTCACATGGAAAACTCTCCATCTGGCATAAGCGTCAAATTTTCACTTTGACAATTCTCAAATGCTCACTCCTATACAGTGCCACCAGGCTGAAGCAGCTCCACGCTGCGTTCTCTCTCCTCCATATTGTATCATCTGCAACACAACTAAGGCTTGCTGCTGTGTCTTAACCATTTCAAAATGTTTGTGTGTGTTTGTCCTGTATATATCCAAATCAGACACTGCTAAATTTTCTTATATTGTAACAACGCAATTTCAAAGTACAGACGATAATCCTATGGGCTGTAGATATTTCTTTAAAATGCATTTTTGAACATATTTTTCTGATTTCAATGTTAATTTTTTATGGCATCTTACTCTAAGCTTTAGATTCTCTAGAATCTCTTTTATCTATTTTAGAATTTAGAATTTCATTGATCTTGACCTTTGACCAATCAGTTCCAAAGTTAGTCATCTGGAGATACACACCCCAGTAGACACACGTTCAGGGAAGACAAAAACAGCGGTAATAAAATAAATACAAAAATTAGGGTTGTCCTTGAAATTTTCTAAAGACTAAACATGTGTAGTCTAATTACAGCCAAAAGATGTGTTTCATTTGAAATGTTTTTATATGATAAGTATTGGGATTGTTATAGGATTGTATTGTTTACTTGTCTGTTTGGTTATTAGACTTATTAATGTAGAGAGACTACCTCCCTCCTTCACTGGTTTATACATACTACTCCATATCATTGGTTATTATAAAGTATTAAATTTCCGCATGCGCTCCACTATACAATCATTCTCAGAAAGCAGCCCTTTAAATATCATTGCAGTAGAGTCTGTCTGTATTTGAGACCTAGTAGTGCACAGGCCAACCCTCCTCCTCACCATCACCACCTTGACCTCCATGAGGTCGAGGCTCACGCGTTCAAAGGTTCCCATCAGCCACCTGCCGGCTCCTCTCCACCTCCACCGGCGTCTAGACATTAATTATGATGTGTCACATAAATGGTCTAATCTTCAAAAGTCTCTCTGTAGCTATTTCTCAATAAATGCTGTCATACACTTCCATGCGATCCCTGAGTATATCTAGATGCAGAGAGCTGTTACGATTAGTATCTGCATGTTCTGTCCTCAGAATGTGACCATCCATTCGAGATGCTATCCCCACTCAAGGTTTTTTACATCTGTCTATCAAGCCAGTCGTGAAATGGTTCTTCTTAGCTCATGGTACTTTTGTAGCTACACTCCCATTGGACAGTAATATTTGGCTGACTGATGCACCTCAACAGCTGACGTCTGTGGCTCTCTTTTCTCGCCCGTCTCTTCTTCCTTCATGACCCTCCCAGGCATGTCCAGCCTTTTTTTAAAAACATTTTTTTAATGAAAGGGCAGTACACTTTGATTTGTTCCCACTGAACTTCTAGTTCCAAGGTCGTCTTTTTCATTATGCTATAAAGAACTAGGCAATGAAGTCATACCTCATACAAGACAAACTACATTCTCCGTATGATTCACTTGAATAAAAGCCAAAACAAAACCTGAACATTATTTCCCTTCATGAATGTAAAACTATCTACAGGCTCTAGGATAAGACTGCACCTGTTTTAGTTAAGTGGACCCATGAACTAATTTAATGCATTGAAATTATGTTGAACATCATGGCGGATACATGTTTTTAATACCTCATGGTTAACATTAAGGTGGAGTTAACAGACCCAATTGTCATTGTTTCCCCCATTTACATTCCCACACTAGCACCTGTCTGAGGTGTGTTAGTCTACAAATTAATGACTGTGGTCAGGCACACCGTTGGCCCTTTGCTATTTTTAAGTTGAAAGCCATTGACCAGCACAAACCTGGTCTGAAGTCAATGGTGCAGTATTTCACTATAATTTTAAAGCTCATTTTCAAGATATAAATCAATCAATCAATCAATATTATTTTATTTGTATAGCCCATATTCACAAATTACAATTCGTCCCTCAGCAAGAGTAAGGAAAAACTACTTATTAAACCCTATTACAGTGTAAAAATACATAGAAACCTCAGAGAGCCACATGTGAGGGATCCCTCTCCCAGGATGGACAGAAGTGCAATAGATGCCACGTGTAGGAAAACATCATCAAGATTAAGGATCCTACATTTGAAGGTGCACAACATGTATAAATATCTGCTCTTGTAATCCCTCCAAGGGTGCAAGTAGAATGAGAGATATTATTAATTAACACCCATGATTACGAGAGAAAGTAAAACTTTTTTGCTTCTGGTGCGGTGGACCATTATTTCCACCGTTAAACTGACAAGTGGATTTGGACACGTCCTAATGCACCACGTGCTTCAAAAACAGCCCCAATGTCCTCCTATCGACAAGGAATTGTTTTAAAATGATATTCAGGACAGAATTTATTTTGATTGAATGGAAATACACAAGGACATTCATCCAATGATTTAACAGAATGTGCTAAATATTCACTGTGAAATCACTGCAACCATCACCACCACCATCCTGTCCACCTCAACCTGGCAACACACATGTGTCAGGCACATCACCAAGCCGTCAACATGGCAACACAGAGGTGTGATCCTCACCTTATGCTCTGTAAATTATTCAGGTCAGACGGTGATGATGAACCCAACAAATTAATTTTTCCTGACAGCAACGGACTGGAACTCTGCAGCCATGAGCGTTCATTTCATCTAATTATAGCTCAGCCTAACAGCTTATGGTGATCACCTGTAAAAGTAAAGTGAGGAAATGAGGCCCCATGAAACATGTGACAGGTTCCAGAAATAAGTTTTCCCTGTGAATGGTGAGGATCATGTCAGAAACAAGTCAATCCTCTCCACCGGACACTTTTCTGGACTCTATTTTATTTTATTTTGACTGTAAACATTATTCATTTAAATTATTTTTAAATCAATTCAAATTAGTTCAGTTAAATTCAGTTAAATTCAGTTTTAATTAATTCAATAATTTTTTATTTGTATAGCACCAAATCCCAATCATTTACAGTATGATGGTTTCTCTATCAGTGCACTCTCCCACACTTCACCATTATCTGTGGGGTAAACTGCAGCACAGGAATGTAACTATAACTAGGAAGATTTACTCTACTGTACCACTAAATATTTAGACAAGATACTTTAATTCGGGAATGTTTTATTTACTATCATTAATGTATCAATCATAATAACTTAGTTACATGATATAGCATACAGAGTGCAAGAAAGGTGAATCGTCTGTACTTGTATTTATGAGTAACTTTGCCTTCAAATGGTTTAAGTTCATCTGCTTTATGAACAAACACAATCACTAACAGCTCTACAGCATGTACGGTGTAAATATAGCACTTTATGTAGTAACCTCAAAGATTACTGTACATATGAGAAGGTATCAGGATTAACTGTAAACTAAATCTGTAGGAATCTATGTTAACTTACAGTTAATATTCCAAAGGTCAGTTCCCTATACATGCATTAAAATATAAATATATATGTATAAATATTTGCTTTTTCCTCTGTGTCACTCAAATGGAGTTTTTCATAGCAGCCCCCCACAATTTCTCTGTTTAGTTAGCATTGATAGGTCTAATTACAAGTTTGCTGCTAAATTAAGCAGGCAGTCTGTTAGCCTGTAGTCTGATATTTTGATCATAGTGTTCTCTGTAGACTTTATCTCCACCCACTTGGCCCAGCATGCTTGCTGAAGTTATTTTAGTTATTTATTAAATGTTTATAGTTTTTTTTGTGTTTTTGTCTGTTTTTGTGTTCTTGTCTGGAAGAAGATATTTTGTAAAGTGGAAATTGTGTAAACCAAAATTTTTAGTAGTGTAGGCAAGTGTAGCATCTATTCAAAGCAGACACATTGATGACATTTTCAATTTAATTAAATTGGACAATGGTCATGGACACATCTGGTGACAGTAAGAAGAAGAGCTTGTTTGTCGGATGTACCTCTCTGAACAACTGCGGAGCCAGTTGATAACCAGCCTCATATAGCTTATCTTGAACGGCTGATGTTAGGTTCAATCAAGTAATCTCTGTTGCATTAAAATGTGATAGCATTCATTAGCCTACATTTATTAATTTAGTATGATAAACTCTCTGTTTTAAAATCAATGGACACAGAAAGTCTGGAACAGTAAAATATCTACAGCTCTTCTCACTTTACTGTATCTCAAACTCTTCTATCGATGACTCTGGATTTCTAGTGATCTGATTGGTCAGTACATGGGCTGTTGACAGATTTTGATCTGACATCTCCGATTTAACCTGAGCAGGTTAGTGGTCCAACATAAATTACCATGGTGATTTAAGCAAGTAAGAAGTATCCAGCTTCTTCCAAGCAGACACATTGATGACATTTTCAATTTAATAAAATTGAAACATGTGTTTCCTTGTGCAGCTGCATGATTTTCCATTGATCATTAATGTTGCTGCTGTGAAAGAATAGCACAATTTTGCTTGCTGTTGAACTGTTAAATCAGAACATATCAGCAACACTTTTATTTAACTTTATCTCACATTTATCTGAGCAAATCTCGGGGATTTACGGCACAAAAACACAGCATTTAGTTCTTATCCACATTTCGTTTTCATGGTTTTGATCTCTGTTCATGACCACCTTGTTTATGTCCCTGCTGACAAACGCAATGGTGCGCACACGCGCGCACACACACACACACACACACACAGCAGACTTTTTATTCAATGTTTTTCATTGCATATAAATGTGCTCCTCAGATTTTAGTGACATTTCACTTGCCTTCTGAGTATCATTGTAATATGAATGTTTGTGGCCACAGTCCAATAGATATTACCAGTAGGAATTTGGGGATTAGTTAGGAAATAAAAACTTGGTGACAAGAGATGATTGCATTTGTGTGTGTCTGTGTGCATGTGTTTGCTTGTGTGTGTGTTTGAGTGTGTATATTGTATTTTGTCAAGATGTTTTTTGCAATTTCTGATGGGTGAGCATGTTTAAACCTTAAATGCACGTTGCTGCATGCGGGCACGTCAGTTTGTGTGTGTCTCGTGCGCCGCTGGTCACAGGTGAGTGTCATGTGTGATGATCATTATTGCCATACACCTGCTCCGCTCCCGCAATTAACTTTGCCGATGCAAATGAGCCTTATTGCATCACCGAGGCCTAGCCTCCTCCCCAACAGACTTGACGATGTTCATCTGCTGGATCTAATTAACGTAATGAGAGAGGGAGGGAGAGATGAAAGGATGCATGGAGGACTGGAGGAGGAAAAAGAGAGAGATGGAGGGGGAGTGGGAGAAAGGCAGAGCACTGAAAGAAGTTGGCACAGGAATAGAAAATGAAGAGAAATGGGAGAAGCTCTGTGTATGTATGTGTGTGTGTGTGTACGTGTGTATGTGTATGTGTTTCTTCAGTGTCACTGTGCGGCTGTCTTGAATATGACAATGTATGGATGCGTCTGTCTGTATATCTATGTGTGTATAAGATGTTTTTGTAGTAAGTGTGTGTGTGTGTGGGGGGGTGTGTGTGTATGAATTGATGAAGTGTTTGAAGAAAGAAAGGACGACAGAGAGAGGAGGGGAGGAGACAGCAGGTGTTCTGACAAGGACAAAAGCCGTCTCAAACACACATGCAGTGACACACACATACATGCGCACACATACACACACATATACATGTGCGCTCACACACACATACACACATAAACACTAACACAACAGAGTAGAATAAAATGATACATATGAACATGCAAACAAACATCAATTAAAAAAAAATGTAGATTTAAATATTTTTCTTGCCATGACCTTTGACCGATCAGCTCCAAAAGTAAATCATTTGGAGATACACTCCCAAGTAGACACACATGCACTCACACACACATTAATATACTTTTCCTCCTTGACACACACACGCACAGACACACATTGATACATGCACCTACTACATGGCACATACTGTTCACTCTTAGCTGTATGTTCCACTCTCACCATCTAAACACCCTTCATTCTCAAATACCGTTCACGTTAAAGGCTCATTCACAGTTGCCACGTACATTAGGATGTTGTGCATAAGTGTTATTAATGCAATGGTCTTGCACACATCTGGTGACAGTAGGAGGAAGAGCTTGTTTGTCGGATGTACCTCTCTGAACAACTGCGGAGCCAGTTGATAACCAGCCTTATATAGGTTATCTTTAACGGCTGATGTTAGGTTCAATCAAGTAATCTCTGTTGCATGTTGCATTAAAAAAGTATAGTATTCATTAGCCTACATTTATTTATTAAGTATGATAAACTCTCTGTTTTAAAATCAATGGACTGAGAAAGATTTTCAGTGATCTGATCGGTCAGAACATGGGCTGTTGACAGATTTTGATCTGACATCTCTGATTTAACCTGAGCATATTAGTAGTTCAAAAATAAATTACCATGGTGATTTAATCAAGTAAGACGTATCCAGCTTCATAGGGTTGAAAACAGAGTTAAAGCTGAAGTTACCATTATGGCCACACCATGAGTAAAAAAATGTCAATCATATTGGTGTGATTGTGGAGTAGTCAGTAATTTTGAGTGTATATCAAGAAGGTTAGCTTTTTGAACTGATCGGGTGGGGTCGAGGTCTGGTGACACCCCTCCAGTAGATTATTGCAAACTTGAGTTTATGCTAAATCCTGCTTGCCACTCGAAAATGGTAAAACGTTTATGAATCTTTTAACAACCAACCACATGGGTAGTATTTGTCCCACTGCTGCTGATGGTCAATCTGACAGTGACAGATGCTCAGTGTGTTTGTTTGGGAGAGAGAAGGAGAGCGAGGCAAAGGTTGATCTCCTACTTCTTTACTATGATGTTCAGTTACAATATTCAAAAATCCTCACATGCTGCACTGTCTCTCCCGGGGGTAGGGGGGATAACTGAGAGGGGATAGTAGAATTGGCAGCTTATTTAAGGGGGCTGGTTCTTTGGTCATTTTGGTTTAAAGAGGGTGGCATCAAGACCAAATCCCCTTACAAATTGCTTACTTCTTGCACCATATTGTCGGGTAGTAAGAGTCATTGACCCTGACCCTCAGGTCCTTCTAAATATACAGGAACTTATCCAGTGGATTTCTGGAACAATTTCAGCTAAATAAAAATCGCACAGTGATTTCTATCAAGCCTCTCTCAACTATTGCTTTTCACTTACACATTGTCCCAGACTCTTTAGAAGTCTGACACATCCACAGCGATATCATGCAAATCTTTCTGCTTCTAAAGCCGCTAGAAATGTTCTCATTTCAGATCACGCTGCCTGACTCGCTGTCATTACACACATCACGGCTGTATTGTGAGCTCGTATGAAACATTACATTGTGTGATCCACCAGGTGGTGTTCTCATCACTTATCCAGTAAACGGGCCCAATCTCCAAACGCTGCTGTGGTCATAGAGGAAATCACTGAGCGGGTGATGTGTATTCATGTGAGAAGACAATGCAGATATTTCACGTGTGCTATTTTTCACTGTTTCTTTGTCTGGGCCGTCCTATCCCCGCGTCTCCTCTAAACCTCTTTCCCCTCTGGTTTTCTCATCTTTCTGTCAACCACTGCTGGGTTTAATCTGACTAGCCGCTGAGGTGACTGATTGACCAGTGAATGAGCTGTTTATTGGATGCAAGGGAAATAAATTGCAGTCTGACGTGTCCCCCGAGTTGTCTAATGAGAGCCAGGATGAAGTATATCGCTCTCTGCTTCTGCTCTCCTCTCAGCATGGGCTAATCCCAAAACAAGGTTAGGACCTCTGCAAGGGCAATCTCAATCACTCGGATGCACCACAATACAAGACAACGATTGTGTGTTTGCATTTGTGTGTGCATACATGTGTTAGGGGGAGAACTAGTGTCGTGTGAATGCACCCTCTGCCTCTGCTTTGAGCTCACAATCATATACATGGAGGGAGCATTGATTCATCAAGTAATAGATTTTCACTTATTCAATATCACTGAATCTTTTAACAGCAAGTACTCTGAGCAATGTACACACATAATGCTTTGAGAGTGCAATGGTTTCTCATCAGTATTAGCATTTTATCACTTAGAACCTGTACCTCAGAGAACCAGACATTCTGTCCTCATTACAATTGCAATATGGTAAAATAAACCATGTATTGAATGACCAAATGAGATAAGAACAGAATGCCTGCAGTTCTGGCTTTCTTGCCCAGCTACTTTAATTATCCTTTGTCAAGTGAGCTCAGCAATTACTACAACACAGAAACTGTAATCATTTGGATGAGTAACGAGATACTTTGAGCATATTTTCCCTCTGAGCTCTATGTGTTGAGCTGCCTGAGTGAGCTCAGGCACTTTGTTGAGAAGAGGTCCATGTCTGACAAAGAAAGTAGCATGATATTTTAAGCATTAAAATATCATAATTTGTAACTGCGTTGTCAAACTAATTTTATTTGTTAATATTGCTCTATTTCTGTCCCCACCAGCTAAATTATCAACTCAGTTCACCAAGCTAGTCACTAACTTTATCTTTTTGTAGTTAGTGGTCATTTTTGGTTGTGTGTCACACAATGTTCTATTCTGCAGCTGCTGTAGCACTTTGGGCCAAGGAAAACTTCCCGACGATCGTGTCTCAGGTTTGTTTCAACACATTTAGATTTTTGGTTGTGTTGTGTTTATTTTCATGTGATGTCAATTAAATGGTTATTTTCTTAGTTTACTAGTATCTTAATTTAGATTGTACATTGAGCTGTCTCTGAGTAAGCTACCCAAAAACTATTACACCACAAAGTCTTACAATCAAACATCGGTTAACATATCATTTTTTAAATTTTTCCTCACTCTATTCTAGGGTTAAGGACAGATTATGTCACACCTTAAGCCCTATGAAGCACATTTGATTTGAAAATCTGGGCTACACATATCGAATCTGATTGATTGAATAACTTTATCCATCTTTCTTAGAAAAATATTGAAAAGTTTGAAGCACACATTTATAGAGCTTTTACCGTCACTGCACCACTATTCAACAATGTACTGTAAAGACAAATTTCCAGAATTTAAGAATATCACACACATCAGTTATACAAATTTGGGTGGAGGCAGAGATATATCACAAACAACTCAATTCAAACAAATGAAGTCAAAACTTTGTACCAGGCTACAACTGAAGGTAGACTACTTTTTTCTTCTTCTTTTGTTGTAATTTTGATGAGCTTCATCTTGCACTGACACCGTGTAGACAACATTTGCAGTGTGCAATGTGCTCACATTCTCATTTGGTGACAATGTTGAGCACGGCTATTTAACAGTCAAGATTTAGTATTCATGAAGCGTGCTGCAGGATCCCTGCACACACATAAAAGCTCAGCCTGAGTCCATCACCAAACAAATGGCAGCCGTGTGTTTGTGTGTGAGTGCTTTCTTTTCTTTTTCTGATTTATTAAAGCAGCTCTCCCTTCTTGTTCCCATTCTCTTCCTCTTAATCTTTCATTATTGTCTTTTCCTCCCTCCTTCCCACCCTCCTCTCCCTCTGTGTTTATGTGTGAGGGCGCCATGCATCCGCTTTTATGTACGTGCGTGAGCGTGTGTGTGTGTTGCTGTCATTGTGACGGCCTGTGCATGAGTGCAAACATGACGAGCATGTGCATCTGCGAGGATGTCACATGACGTCTTTAATAACAATCTGTCTGTGATCTCACATTTCACCCCTTAGCTTCTCCTGTTGATGAAGCATGATGCTTTCCTTTTGTTGCCTTTAATGGAGACTTAACGTCTCCACTCAACGATCAATATGACTTTATGAATTATTGGCTCCATGGCCTGTTTTCTTTGTCGCTATTTCTTTTTTTCCTTTCTTCTTATTTTTTCTTTTTTACAGGGGCTACACATACCCATTAGCCTGCCGTCTTTATAAGCCAGGGCCACCGGTGCCTACTTCTGCTCGTGTGTGTCCATGTGTGCACGTATGGCCCTTTACTGTACATTTGTGTGTGTGCATGTGTGTGTGTGTGTGTAAGTGCTGGTGTAATTAATCTGCTGGCCCTCAGCTCTGATTAAGCTCAGATTCTTCCACACAGCTGAACACTCTCCACCTCCCGTCCTTTTGGCTTCTGCTCAACACGCTGCGAAACGCACACACTAATATGATGATTTATGTTTCTGTGTGACATGATATTCAAAGACTGATAAAAGAAACAAGACCAGGAGCAAGTTTCATTTTCTTTAATATTTCATTCCTGGAATTATCCGTGTTTAGTGGCTAAAGGTCAAACACTTGTCAGTGTAGGAAACAAACGTGTAAATAAATTTGAATACATTTTTCCAATCAGCTATATGTGTATAAATGTATGACTATAAATTAACAACAGCAGCTGAAAGAGGGGGAAACAATCCCTAACATTCATACTCAATAAAAAAAAGAAAGAAATATAATTCCCCTATTTCATGGGTGCTGCCCTTTAGGTAATGTGAGAAGTCAATAGGCGCTACAGATCTAATAAAAACCTGCTTTGTGTGTGTGTGTGTGTGTGTGTGTGTATGTGTGTGTGTTTATGTGCAAGAACACACACTCTCCACACAGTCCTCTCTTCCCTTGACGTAATCTGTAATAATTGTAGCAGTAATAATCTAGCAAACAGAGTAAAAGGTCAAGTCTGGCAGGTTAATATGGGAGGAGTGGGGAGGGGTATGAGGGGGAGAGAGAAAAAAAGAAACAACAGGAGAATGATTGAGAAATGAGAGGAGGGGTAAACAAAGATGATGAGCACGAAAAAGGGCTGAAAAACAGAGGAGAGGCCTTTGCCGTGTGTCGCCACTAGTCTCTGCTCTTGCATCAAAGATGAAGGATGCTCTTGGTCGCCCGGCTGCGCTCTATCCCTCTCCTGCTGCCGGTCTCTTGCTTGAAAGCCCAAGGTCTCCCAGGCAGCGTTGGATTCCTGTGTTGACTGCACACGGGACTCCGCTGTAGCCCCCCGCTTACAACTGTGTTGTTTCACTACAGAGGAAAAAAGCACAATGTGAGCTCCACTAACCAATGGCTCCTATGGAGAACAAGGGTGGAAGAAGCATTGTCCGGTATAGGGTGTTACATAATATTTACATTGAGTTCATTATGTCATGTTGGGTCTTAGAAGTGCAGGATAAAATAACCTTTTGCTCGATCATTATTTTGTGTTATTCTTATTTTCACTTATAAGCAGACATAGAAATAGTTGATACAATTGTTGGAACCTGAGCATCATCACACTACCACTTTTCTGAAAATACATTTATGAGCCCCATGTCAACAGTTAACAAATGTTTCCTAACACTATCTGTAAAATATAAAGGAAATATTTTACTAGTTTCAGAAATGAACGAACAGCATTTACAATTTATAAATATGAAGAATTAAAGTGGTTATTTACAATTTGCACTAATTATGTATTTATTAATTAATCGAGTATGTAATCAGTTAAAGAGATGTCACTTTCCTTAATAACTGAGTAAACTCAATGTGATAATGAAAGCCACAATATATAGCTAAAAGCCCTGGGATTAATCTACTAATGAATTATTTCATTGTTTTATACGTTGCTATTTGGAGGAGTTGAGAACACCTTTCCAGGCAGCGTTAAACCTGTTCACCAGTTATTTGTTCAGCGTCGCCGCTGTCATCCTCACTGACTGATCGACATACAGGTAGATTTAAGGAATCCCACTTTGTGTATATGAGTGTGAATTAATCTGAGGAGGAGTGTCCGATTTACACAGATGTTTTTGATGAATTCTGAGATCAAATTCATCAACAGTATTTGTTTGATGATGATTGATCCTGTTTTTCTCCTCATAGTTGTGGATAAATGGGTCATTGTAAATTAGCAGTCTCTCTATATAGGTTTGACGGAAATAATATTCCAAAATACTGTAGTAAAAGAAGTCATGTTATTTTTCTATACCCCGGGGAAAGATGGGTTAATATCGTCTCCCTCTGTGAAGCTGGTGCCTGTCATGCAGATGGCGTAGTCTTCCTGCTCAACTTGCAGCCTTTGGATTTCACAGACACGAGAGGCCATTCATTTCACCCCGATTACTGTGTGGAATGAACATCACAGATATAGACAGAAGTTTGGATCACCTGCATCTGCAGGTTTAAGGGTTTAAAGGTGAAGTGAAGTGCACAGACTTTTGACTCGCTAGAAGACCCTTAGGTCTTTTGTTCAATATCCCAAAAATGAGAAACAAAGAGTTTGGGGAAGCAGCTTTCTGTTGCTATGCACCAAAGGTTTGAATCAAACTCCCACCACACATCAGACAAGCTACTTCTGTTGATAGTTGTAAGACAACTCAAAACCCATCTCTATGATTGGTTTTAATTAATTGTATCTCCTTTTTTAACACCATTGTCTTTACTCTTTTTTTTCTTTTTTTCTACATTTAGCTAATTTTATGGGTTCATGGCTAGTTTTTTTATCCTAAGTCTTTGTTTTATTGCTATCATGTTCTTATTGATCTGCCTTATTTCATGTCTTTGATTTTATTGTAAAGCACTTGGAGCTGCATTTTATGTATGAAAGTTGCTGAATAAATAAAATGTATTATTATTAGCATGAGCATGACTTGCATCCACTATAGGGTTTTTAGCAATTGAACATCTCATGAGAGAAGTCTAACTCTATAATACTCTCTGCTACTCTCTAGAAAGGAAACAAAGGTCAGTCATTTAATATAAAATATAATATAGAATTTCTCGGACGTTACTTTTTTATAAAAAACAAATGAGATAATTATAATAAATCATGCATCTCCACACGTGTTTTATTTCCTTTCTTTAATTAAAAAAACGCTATTTGTTAGGAATATGCCAATTCCTAATGGACTCTTTTCCATGAATGAAAATGTGCAGTCTTATTATGAAGCAGAAAAGAATAGCCAACAAAATGTAGCTTTTTTAATTATCATTTTTAATTGCTTTGATGATATACCACTGTCCTATAAGTTCTCATTAGATGGTAAAATGTCCTGATTAAGAAAACCCTCTGTTGACCTATCACATGAGAAGAGCCAGTAAGATCAGACTGAACCAGGAGATGAATATCACCATCCCACAAGTACATGCATTACTTTAATATAGTATTTTCACAGGTGTTATTGTCTAATACAGACATGGGCAAAGTTCGTGAGGGCTTTTTGTCCGGCCCGCCGAACTTCTTCAAATATTAAAAAAAAACTTAAATTGTTTTGAAACTAACAACTTAGTAGCACTTAAATGGCACTTACTTAACGCACATTGTAGTTTTACTTAATTTTTGAGGAAATTTTACTTTCTTAATTCTTGTTGATCTGGGTTTGTAGCCTCGGTGTTGAATGCACATTGTAAGTTGCTTTGGATAGAAGGGTCAGCTAAATTAAATTTGACTGGGAGTAAAGGGCACATCTCCCTTCACTTTTTTGCTTTGCTCTGTAAGCCCTTCTAAAAAATGAGCGGATCAAGGAAACGAAAAGTGGACAATGAGTGCCGACTGTTTAAAACGGAGTGGACAACAAAATACTTTTTCACTGAAGTCCAATCGAAGGCTTTATGCCTGATGCTTGACATGCCGAGTTTTCAAGGAGTACACCATCAGCTGTCACTTTGCTACTCAACATGCTAACTAGGCTAGCAAGCAGTCAACGTAGGAATGGGCGGCTACGGCTCAGAGGTTGGCGGCTTATTTACAGACTCAGCAACATGTTTTTCACCGATCAACTGCGATTCAAGAGTCAACTGCCAAGGCAAGTTTTTTGGTGGCATTCGAAATAGCAAAGGCTAGCAAGCCTTTCTCCGAAGGCGGGATTTGTTAAATTGCCTTGCAAATAAATGCTTTGCTACTTGTTAAAGGTCAAATCCTAACATGTAATTATTTTTCCATGTCATTTATATTAGTTCACAAAAACATCATCGATCTGGTCCTGGCCCGGCCCCTCTGTCAAATTTAAGAACCCAGTGTGGCCTGCGAGTCAAAAAGTTTGCCCACCCCTGGTCTAGTGGCTCCAGAACAAAACTTCCACAGCAGACAGACAGAAAGGGAGACGGGCGGGGCAGAATCTGACAGCAGAACTTCAAAGTAAACTTTGGTGGCTTGGGAAGTAGAAAAAGGGAAAGTCATGCAAGGCAAATATCATACAGAGCTGATTCACCGTGTGACCAAACACTGAGCACAAGTTGAGACTAATGAAGTCTTTAATTTAGTTATAGTTTATTAATGTCAGAGACACTCCGCCATTAATCATATTATAACGCCCCTGAGAGTGTGTGTGCTCGCACTAATGTGCGTTCGATCTTGGATGTGTGAATGTGTGTCTCTTTGCAAGTGTCTTTGACTGTTTTACCTGTGTGTTACTAGATGTGCTTGCATATGTGCATACATATATGTGTATATATATATGTGTATGTGTGTGTGTTTGTTTGCGTGAGGGAGATGAGTGTGCAGGTCTCCACCAGCAATAATATTGAAATCATTTTTAAGGGCCGCCATTATCGCCGTGGGTTACCCCGCAGCCCCCCATTACAAACCCCACAAACCATTTTCATTCCAAACTCATTAATATGCAAACATATTCAAATGAGATTGTAATTAAGCATCTACTGAGTAGGAACCCTTTTCATGATAATTTATGATAAACTCCTTGCCACCTTTGATTGAGATTGATTTTTGGCGCCGGCAAGCCGACCTGAATACAAAGATACACCTGAGAGACCTGGAGGGAGAATAACACTTTTAAAACAGCAAACTTATTTCATGGCTGATTGTGCTACAATCATCTTGGCTGAGTAACAAAGATCTATTTGAATAATGCATTCCCACTGTGCTGACGATGTGCTCAGCCTATTAAAAAGACTTAAAAACTTGGGCATATCTGTTTCTGGCATCGAGGTGACAAAAAGTAACGTGTGAATGAGAGTGTGTGTGTTTATTGTATAATGGAGGGTAAACCAAGTGTAACTGAGTTTACTAAGATTAAAAAAATCACCTTTCTTATATGAAAACCAATTTTCTGAAACTGAAACTTTATGAAAATATTATCAGTTTTATGTTCATAGAGTTGGTCTGTCGTCTTAACAGTCATTTAATTTACCCTAGTATCACTATTTCCTTGTGTATAAAATTGTAGGTGCAAATAGCTAAATATTACTCCAGAACAAAAACCCTGAGAAATTAGTTTCACCACTATGAAAAGGGTTTATGATGGAGACATCCAAGAGTTTTAAAAATGTTTAGCTCAATGAGGTCAAGAAACTTTTTAGTACTGCTCTTCCATAAAATTAAGGGTCTCAAAAGTGAAAAATTATAAATAAAAAGAAAAAATAAATCAAAGCAACATCTTGAAGGTCAAGGTCTGAGGTCTCTGGATCGTACACTTCCCATAATACAGCTTCTTACAAACTCTAGTAAGAAGTATGTGTTCTTTTGGTTAAATGTATTTTGGTGTGAATGAAATGACCATGAATAACAGCAAGCAATATTCTGGTATGAACGAGGGTGATGAACCTGATGAAATGAGCTGTCATCACAAACTGGGTGGTTCTATAATCATAAAAGGTGGAGTGTTCTTCCTATAAATCCTTTTCTTTTTTCTGCAAGTTGTGGCTGTGGAGGTTTACTTAGTTTCAGGACATGAGCCTGTTTCCAGTGTTTCCAGTCTGGTCAGTGTTGTTGTTATTACGGCAGGAAGCGCAGATCAGAAATCAGAATCAGATTAGGAATTATATTTCATCATAACTGTTCTGATACATAAGATAACAATTCCAGTGGAAATCAAGAGTCAGATTTTCGCATTAAAACCATTTAATGTTTTGAAGATTTTCAGAAATTGTGAACAATGGATTAACTCATTAGCATTGAGGAACAGGGAAAGTGCTGCTCTGTAACTGTAGACCGTTATATCTCAAGTCTCTGAAAGGTTATACCTTTTACAATTGGAACGATGAATCCTAGTAACTATATATTATTGGCACTATCACCAATCTCTGCACCTTAGAACCGCACGTGCCCATAACTCTCTTAATGTATATAATGTTGTTCTATTGTTGTTTTTCTATTGTTGTTTGTACAGTGCACCAACCACATCAATGCAATTTCCTGTATTTGCAAATATACATGGCAATAAAAATAATTCTGATTCTGATTCTGAACAGTCTCAGTGTTTTTGCTGCTACAGCCTGTCTTGATCTGATGACTAATAGCTTATAGTGGCTGATGTTAGCCAACCTTAAATATTTCTACATAACGGACCAAATGGCTCCTCTGTACTTGCTATTAATGTCACTTTGTGTTTCAGCAAGGTACAATAAACATTTCAATTACTTTATCACATAAATAAAAAAATAGAACATAGGTGTACCATAGCTATAGTTGATGTTTCCTGTCTCATGTCTTTCTTTTACAGACAGGTAACTGAGTGAGGATCTCTGTAAAGCAACACACTCAGGAGACATTCTGACATGTCCCATTGGGAAAGGGACAGGTGTAAATACTAAAATAAAGAATGGTCGAATTTCTTTGAGCTGATTCCTTTTAAGTGTCACTCTGTCACGGCTCACTTGAAAAACCTGAACTTTTTCCACAGTGACAAGCAAAAATGTCCACTGTGAAAAAGACCTGTCTCTGCCAATGATGAGAAAATCAGTGTGTTATTTTGCTGCTTGTGGCCACTGTGGTAGTTTGACAATAGCACGTTTCACTTTAAAGACCCGTTCCAAGGACAATAGACTCAATAACCTTACTATTGTGTGCATTACTACTATGTGGTATTTTTTATATCATACATGATGCAAGCAAAATAATACGTTAATATGTTGGGTTTCCCGCATGGACTTGTAGTGACAGTTAAGATTTAGACATTCAGGGTTTCATACAACACAGACTTAAAAAAATAACAATTTCATTGACCTCTGGGCTGTTGCATTTCATAATGTTTGATATTTCATATTACAAGCCTAGTTACCTAGGACGTAGTCAGGATGAAGGCTATCTAAAATTAAATGATCTGAGAGATCTGGGAGTGAGAGGTATGTAGACATTTTTTTTTGATTTTTGAACTTTTTAAAGAATCTTATACTCAATCCTGTTTTTAATCCCGAGAGGCAATGCAGTGATGCAAGTCAAGTGAGATGTTGTCTCTCTTCCTGGTACCAGTTAGCAGAGGTGTGGACTCGAGTCACATGACTTGGACTCGAGTCAGACTCGAGTCATGAATTTGATGACTTTAGACTCGACTTGACAAAATGTAAAGAGACTTGCAACTCGACTTGGACTTCAAAATCAATGACTCGTGACTTCACTTGGACTTGAGCCGTTTGACTTGATAAGACTTGCTCCTTTCCCCAAAACACAAAGATTAAAAAGTATGTTATTAAGGAGCGCTCTGTATCTGTCATCGTGTTTGTGTGCGTCTGTGTGTGTGTGCAGCGCCGCCGCTCCAAAACGCGCACTACGCGCTGAGCGTCGGGCACCAAGTCCTGAGGGGGCACCAAAAAAAAGCAACTGAAAAATTAGCATTGTTATTATAATTATGTAGCCGAGCGTTTGGTTGTATCATAAGTCCGGCTTCAGCCGACAAAGGACACGAGAGCAGGTCCTGCGCTCGGGACAGCACACCCGTTTATTCTCCGTTCATTTTACAACTTCACTCATCACAGCACCCACTTCCTTTAAAACCCCCTTTCAAAATAAGAGTCACTACCAACAACCCACTTAAAACCGGAAATACAAATCAACCCTCAACCATAACGTCATTAAATAAATTAGCTTACAATTATAATGCCGATATTATTTCAGTATAGAAATATTAGGTACCTTTTAGCCATGTATATCACAAAAAAGGCAGAACAAGAGATATATTAAATTGCTCAAAAAAAGTTAAAGAAGATTGACTATTCTTGTTTGTACTTATTGATGATTATTTAATGTAATCATAGAGGAGTTATGCTTAGGGCACCAAAATGGCTCGCAGCGGCACTGGGTGGAATCATACTACGTCCACATCGTGCACGAATGACTGACAGACTTTTGGCCAATTTGGTCTTTTGCAAATGCAATTCAGCATAGGGCCCTGACATATAAAAAGCACAACCCTGTTCATTGTTATGTTCAAGTATTTGTTATGTTTCTCACATGTACACACACACACAGACAATATGAGGTAAGATAAATGAGATGAGATAAACACAGGACAGGACAGAAATGTTCATGTTCATGTATTTGTTATGTTTCTCACATGTACACACACACACAGACAATATGAGGTGAGGTAAATGAGATGAGATAAACACAGGACAGGACAGAAACTGCTGTGGAACTAGTTAAAATGCAAAATACAATGTTAGCACTTTTGTACAAATAATAACAGTTGCACTTGTTTTTTCAAATGTGTTCATTCTGTAGGAGTGGTTTAAAATGTAGAATATTCTTGCAAAATATGAGTTAAATGTTAAAAATGACTGGTTAATAGTGCAATAGGGAAGTGCAATGTTGGCACAATTTTTTTCTGTAATTTCAATTGCACTTGTTTTAATAAATAAATAAATACTGATTTTAAAAGCATACATGATCTGTGTAAATATATTATTACTCAGTGATCAAAAGGACTCGAAAAGACTCGAAACTCAAACTGCAGGACTTGGACTTGACTTGAGACTTGTCAGTCTTGACTTTGGACATGACTCGGGACTTGCCTGTCTTGACTTGGGACTTGACTCGGGACTTGAGGGCAAAGACTTGAGACTTACTTGGGACTTGCAAAAAAATGACTTGGTCCCACCTCTGCCAGTTAGCAGAAATCTGCGCCCTCTGCAAATGGGATGACTGGCAATACCCCCATAGAGACCATTAGAGCAATCTATCTGCAAAAAACTAACCCCAAATCCAAGGAGTCAAAGGCATGACCACTAATCGTAACTTTGCATATCATATTTCTGCTCACCTAACTGCATCCCTTACAACATCTTTTGTATTTAAAATTAAATAATGTAACCATCAGTAGAATGCAGTATATAATCAAACATGACAATCCACTTTTCTTTAACTTAAATTCCTCTTCATAACTCTATGCAACCCTCATCAGAATTCTGGCCCACCATTTGGGAAACAGTGGTTTCGATGCAGATGGTAATTGCCTTGGTAATTAACACTCTGTGAGTACCAGTGAGGGATGAAGGGAGGGAAGGCATTGTTGTTTGAGGAACAACATCAAAGGTAGTCTCCAGCAAATGATAGTTGTGTAATTGCCCTACAGTACCTGCGAGCTGTATGACTCTGAGCTAGTTAGGATACCCAGGTGAGTGAACAGTGGGGCCAGATCTGAGCGTACCCGTATCTGCACACATACACACACCTGCATAAATTGGATAGAATCTTTGGGATCAACATCAGAGATTCTTTTGTATTTTCAATAGTATATTGTTTATTGGGGTCAGAATGATTTAGGGGCAGGACTTTGGATGAAACAAAAGAAAAGCAAAGTGCTGTTTGTTTGTGCAACTACAAAATCTACTTAGCATAGAAATTAATCAATAAATTCCTCTCAGCAGTGTTCCTTTGTTGTTGGTGTTTTTTGTCTCTCTAAAGGATTATGTTGGACACTTAGTGCTGTTGTAAGGAGACTAAAATAGGTGAGCTTTGTTAGAGAGAATGGCTCACGGGCCTGCAGCCTTTCTCATGTTTGAGAGGCAGCTTCAGAGATCAGGCAAATTGCGTGTGGCTTTGTTTTCATTCTTCAATCAGGTTTCCTGGACATATTCCATTCATGTGCACCATAAAACATGATCAACTTATCAACTTCCCAAACCCATCCAGGACTGGTATAAACATCCTTCCTGAGCGGTCCAATCACAAATGGACAACTCTAAGAACAGGAAACCCTCAAATAATAGGTTGTAAACATAGTGGAATGATATGTCGTTCAGCCAAATACAACACAAAAATAATTCTTCTTGTTGCTTTTAGGAAGTTGCTGACATGGTTTATATAATCAGGATAAGTCTGCGGATGTAAGCGTACATCGATCGAGGCTTTAGTCCTGTTTTCTCATAGCCTGCAATGAAACTTTGTCTGCTTTATGCCCTTGAATATTTCACTGATTCAATTGCCTTTTCCCTGTTTCACTTAATCTTTTAATCTTTAAAGTTTACATTTGCCCTTAATGTTTTTTCTGTGTAGTAAAATCCAAAAAGAAATGTTAAGTCAATCATCAATAAATCGATCAAATAGTATTTGTATAGCCCATCTTCACAAATCATAATTTGTCCCATAAGGCTTAACAAGGTGCAACCTCCTCTGTTCTTACCCCTCAACAAGAAAAAGGAACAAACCAAAAAAAAAAAACTTTTAACAAAAAACAATGTAGAAACCTCAGATAGAGCCACATGTGAGGGATTTCCTCTCCCAGGACGGACAGACGTGCAATAGATACTGCATGTAGCTGAGAACATCAACAAAATTGCATATTTTACATCGACATCATATTGTAAACAAAAATGGTCAGCAGTTGAACTTCACTCAAGAATAGTGACTCCCTATTGGTTGAGAGGCGGGATCTAAACAAACACGGGAGAGCACAGAGAGAAAAAGAGATGAGAAATGAGACCGACTTTGTTGAACTAACAGTGAAGTAAAAGAGGGAAATTAATAAGGATGCTAGAGCAGTATTAAGAAGGTGACGCCACTTTCAGTTTTGTACCTAAGAGTTTTTTGTTTTCATTCAGCTCGCGAAAGGGCACAGTATTCTATGTTCCGTTTTGGAGTTATCTAGCTGGCTCAGTATTGTGCACGTGTACAGTGCTAGCTGATTTAGCGGAGGTGTACCGCCGTCATCTAGCAAGATAACGTGCTGCTCAGGTAGCACCCGAGCAACCCGGACGCTAGCGGTTCCTTTGAGGCAGCCTACGTGGGAGCTACGCCACTGAATCGCGCCGCTAGCTACCGGGAACGCTAGCGGTTCCATTCAGCTACGTGGGACGACCAGTTGGCCAGGAACGATTGCCGGTTAGCTACGTGTGGATGCTAGCGGACCTACTGAAGGCAATATTATCGGTGCACGCGCCACAAACCAGGTGGTCGTGAGTAGCCCTTATTGGGCGCCAAAGAACCCAGTTAACAGGCCTGCAACTGATCGTTTTATTTGTGCCTTTCCAGTGCCGGCTTTTGTATTTTCTTTTATACCTGTATGATGTTCCTGTTTGTAACAGATGACTCTAATTTCATGTGAACACAAAGTTTATGTTATACTAGGGATAGTTTTGTGAGAGTTACTATTCTGTGTGGCCTATTATTAGCTCCCATATTGATAACTCAGTTTTAAATGTGAAGTGCTGTTTTATGCAGTTAATGATAAGGGAGATTGCTGTTGTCATTATTTGCCTAGTGCCCATATCCATTGAGTTTGTTATACAGGGACTAAATATAGTTTAAATAGCCTAAACATAACTACATCTTATTTCTGGTAGCGAATCATTATTATTTCAACTACATGCCTGCTTTGGTTAAATAAATTATTTGTAAATAGTTGACAATGTGTTATGGACTCCACTCATTTCCATTAGTAGACATTATTCAGGTGGTTTAAAGTGAACTCAGGTAAAAGCTGAGTCTTAACAGGGAATTGACTATAGGGCTACATATATATGGACTATTACAATCAATAATATATTGAAATTAATTAAAATAAATCAATTTCTGTACAAAAATTTGTCTGTCTGTTGTGTGCGTGTGTCAAGTTATATACAGCCTAAGCCTACCGTGCGCAAAAGCGCTGCTCGCGCCTAGGCTATTTCATTGTTTAGCCTTGGTAGGCTATGTGCGTGGTGTGCCAACTTTTTTATGACATAGAGACCCCCTTAGAGACAAAAAGATAATTCGAACCCTGCTTTATGCTATTGACGCTATCTACTGTTGGCTGAATTAAAAATCCTCACCTCTTTAATGCTGTAAAACAGAATAATTAGAACCACTTAAGTAACTGCTTGGTACAAATCAATTGAAATAACTTCATAGTACAGGATAAAATCGGATGCCTCAACCTGATTCCAAGTCAGTGCCAGCTTATACAGTCATGATGTTCTTTTGTTAAGTAAAGTAAAAAATGTTTTTTAACTACTTCTTAAATTCAAAAAACGCCTAAAAAACATTCACCCTGAGAATCCTTTGAAATCTTTTACGGTCTCAGATTTGTAGGTGTGCGAATAACAGAAAATCTTTGGCCAGTCATGATGAAAAAAAATAAGTATGTGTCCAGTTATGTCTACAATCAAGACTATCTCTCTTTCAGATGCCCGACTACATGAAATACTAGAGATTGGTCATAGAAAACAGGAATTTTCTTTTGACCAATAACTCTCAACTAAGACTGCACGTACAAAGCAAGCACTGATGTGATGTGTGATTCCTTTGCTGAATAAAATGCAGTGGTGTGTCCAGTACATGGACTGCAAGTCTTTTCAAAGGCACAGGGAAGAGTCAAAGGAGGGCAAAAATGCCATAGTTCCAAACAATATCCGATCAGTGTGGCTCAAGGACAGTCGGGGTAAAGTCCGATAAGGTATTTAAAAATTCCTTGCGCCATTTCTTTCTTTCTTTTTTTCTTTCTGTCTTTCTTTCTGTCTTTCTTTCTTTTGGTCTTTCTTCCTTTCTCACCAGCACTGGACTTGTATTTTCCCTGGCCAAGGTCATCCAAGTGAATGCATCAAGCTGTGAATGCGTCAAGTGCTTGAGCATTCTGCAAAGGACATGCTGCTGTTTATGACACAGTACAAAGGCAGTCGGGCAAATGCCCCAACCCTCCAACAACCTGATAAGACAATTGATTTAATTCAACTTTCTTTTACACTTTTTCTCTGAGGACGCAGGGAAACATCGCCCCTGTAGATTGATGAGAAGCGTCTCACAGAAGAGCTTCCAGTGGTAATGTATCAACCATTGTTCAAAGAGATAATTGATACCTGGAGTTTGGCTGTTGGAGGCTGTGGCTATACAGTTAGGGAGACCTTGAACAAAAACAGCGAGGCTATAAAGAAAAATGATCTCAGTGTCGATCAGGAGTGGACTGAAATAGTGATTTAAACTGAGAATTGAATGTCATCCCAGGCCACGTTGCTCTCCCACAGCATCCACACTGCTAATTTTGAAGGCTAACTCTCTTTGTTGTTATAGTGTGTATCACACCACTTATAAATTTGGCCACCATGCCCATCGAGAGAAAAGTTATTCAGACTGTTTATGAACAGAGACCAGTTAAGAAAATGAGTATTCCATAGCACCACAGGTGGTCAGATACTCAGATACAGACTGAACTCGGATCTATTGACCAGTGTATTGATCTATCAGTTGTGATAGTTGCTAGTGATAGCTGGTCCAGTCTGACCTGTCATAATGATTGTGGTGTGAATGATTGTCATTATTTTTCTAGTGCAATGACCATTCTAAACATGTCTGTTTGGAATGGACTGTTCTCTTGTCTTGTGTTAATGCTCCTAGGCTGCTTTACACTACTTGGATTTGGAAGACACTTTTATTCAAAGCGACTTACAATTAGTGTATTCAACATCTATGAGGGGCCATTTAGGGGCTCAGTATCTTGGCCAAGGACACCTCGGCATTCACAGGGGAGGACTGAGGGATTGAACCACCAAGTTGAGGACAACCACTCTACCCCATAGCCACAGACACTCCATTATTATGTATCATAAGTCTATGTTGCAGAATGAAGTTAAAAGTAGAGTGTTCATCATACCTAGTCTATCTGCAATAAGGGTTTTATGGTCAATGTTTTTCATTCGTTCCACTTACGAACGGACAGACATTTCTGGAAATTAGTATGAAGATGAGCTGCCTTGAGCTAATTTGACTGCAATGCAATATCTTAATTTGTCTTTATATTATCACATCTATTACTAATAAAAAGGAAAATAACAGATGACAAAGGAAACAAAATACAAATCTACAAAATACCAATATGGCAGGTTCTGTGCAAACAGTATTCTAACATTAAGATGCATTTATTAGTCCCAAACACATGCACAGACATGTAAAGGCACACTCATGCAGGTAGGGCAATTTAATCTCTGCTTCTAACCCATCTGGTGCAGGACACACAGAGCAGTGAGCGACCATGTACGGTGCTCGGGGAGCAGATTTTGGGGGAGTAAGGTGCCTTGCTCGGGGGCACTAGACAGGGTAGGGAGACTCTTGGATTTTTGGACAGATCAATCCAGGTTCGTCTTTTTGTTGTCTCTCCGTGGAGTCGAACCAGAGACCTTCTCTGCCCATAGTCCAAGTTTCTGCCACTAGGCCACCGCCTTCTTTATTGTTCAAACATTGATGTGTTTTTCTTGCTGATGCAGACGAGAGGAAAAAAGACTCTGATTACTTCAGTGCTGAAGTCATTCAGTTGATTGGGATGAAGCTGCTGAGTGGACACAAAGCAACAGGACCTAACAGTTGGCACAGCATCACAATGCAAATCCATACACATCTTTGGTCATGTAGAGCACCGTCTTCCATGCAATGTTTGTGTGAAACAAGGCACACTGCAGTTAAACAGCTTCATGTCTCCATTTTCCACTTGCCGGGCCACATCAGGAAATGTAAAGACTAAGTGATGTTTGGTTTGGGGTTTTGCATTTCACTTTAGCCCCAGGCCTTGAAGCCATTAAGGCCTAATCTGAATCCTGGTCAGTGCTTGCTCCCTGGAGCAGAAAGTATGGTTTTATTAGCATCACATCATACACAGCATTGAGAATGCACATACACACACACACACACACACATACACACAGGCATAGACCCAGTGCACATCCAATAATGGTGAAACAGCATCTCATTACTGGCCATTAGATTTGTATTACTTTCATTTGAACTGGCTTAATTTCATATTCATAAGGGAAACAAAGTCACAACATGAAATAGTGGCACAGCTGCATGATGGGAGCTGAGAGACAGGGCCAGGAACAAATGATTCATAAAATGAAACAGTTTGAAAATGTCGTTTATGATACGGGGGCAGGACGTCCATAATTACTGACAAATTGTAACGCCCACTAATGTGCTGACAAGTATGACTACTGTAGGTAATTAAGCTCATAAATACATCAGTTTTTTGAGTGACAATTTTTTTTATCAGAGGCTAAATGTAAATTTATGTGCGTATGAGTGGAGGTGGGTGGGTGGAAAAGAGGGCTAAGAGAGTAAAACCTCTATCTATTTGGCACAGTGTCCATACTGAGTAGCTGTTACTAACGGACACAGCATATTGACTGGCTCATTATCAGCCTCCCACCATATGGACTCAGAACGAGGTGGGTCAGAGCCGCAGCCGCCCGATCCTCGCCCCTCTAATTAGGACAATCATACCATCTCCATCACGAGGGCCGGTCACACAAAAAAACGGTGTCGCGCCCTCAGCGAGATTGGTGTCACCGAGCCCAAACTCCGAGAGGCAGGGAGAGGAAACCGCGACTGCGATTCAGCAGGCAGCCCACAGAACTCTCAGAGCAATTACCCCCGGATGAGAGCTGGCGAAGTCAGAGGTGGGGAAGGAAGAGAAGAGAGCGAGAGAGGTGGAGGGAAAGTGAAAAGAGAGGAGACAACAGAGGGGGAGCGGTGGAGAGATGCAAAAGGGCGAGGGTTAAAAATCTGGGCCTCAGTGAGAGGTTACAGTGTCAATGAAGTCAACACCGAGGGCTGTTGGATCGATTGGGTGCAAGGATGTACAGCTGTATCCTACTGGACAAGGACAAAGACTTTATTAAACGCATTTAACCTCTGTTGGTCCCACTGAGCTATAGAGTCTCTCTCTGTTGAAATGTAGTTAAAGGAATAGTTCAACGTTTACAATGTATGACAATGTATGACAATGTTTACAATGTCTGGCTTTGTATGACAAAGCCAGACATTGGCAAGCCAGACTGGCAACAGCCGCTTTGTATGACAAAGCCAGACTGGCTCCCTATAAAAGTTTTAAAAATACATCCACCATGCTAGTTCATGTAAAATATAATGAGTTGCATGCTATCACTTCTTCATCAGGATTAATAGTTTATCATTCTGTTCATCTTCCGTATATCATGATTAAAATGATACCAAACTGTGTGATGTGTCCCAGATCTCAAGTGAAGAACTCTGATTCAAGTACAATTACTGACTTGATTTTGACTTGAGCTCTGCTTAAGCGCTGACTGCATTTGGATCCTGGTCGTGGTGGCTGTCAACCATGGACTGTAATTATGAAAAGACTGCTTGATGAACAATATGTCTACTCAGATACTCGATCATTACTGACAATATTTCATTAATCAATTTACCTTCCATTATGCTACAAACTGTTCATTCTAATCAATGCTGTAGATACTTGTATCTTTCTGATGTTCTCCATTACACGTGGTATCTATTGCACTTCTGTCCATCCTGGAAGATGGATCCCTCACATGTGGCTCTTTCTGAGGTTCCTACGTTATTTTTACCCTGTTGGTAGTTTTTCCTTACTCTTGTTGAGGGTTAAGGGCAGAGGATGTGATTTGTGATTGTGAACTATACAAATAACATTGATTGATGATTGATTATCTCAGATCTTTTTAATTTTTTTTTCTTTTGTAATGGGCCTCCTCCTCTCCTGTCTCCCCTCTTTTAAACCCACTTCTCCTATCTACCCAAGTTTTCTCCTCTCACCCCAACCGATCGAGGCCGATGGCAGCCTTAATTGAACCTGTTTCTGCTGGAGGTTTCCTCCTGTTAAGAGGGAATCTTTTTCTCTCCACTTTTTTCCAAATTTTACTCATTATGTCTTTATGCCCAGGAAATCTATTTTTTTCCCCCAGTGTACACCTCACTCACCTAATGAGCACAGCTGGAACAGCAATTACATGTATTTTCACTCGTATATATTGTGTCATTCAGCAAAAGAACAAACAAGGTGCTTCATGTCATGCAACAAAAGCGACATCAATTTTACACAGTCCAAGCAAACATCAATGAAGACGAGGACTTCTTCAATCCAAAGCAAATGCAGTTTTCTGTTCTTTATTTTCATGGCAAAATCCTCAAGTCTTCAGTTAGACCCTGAATGATGCCTACAGATCGATGTGAAGGTTCACACTGACAGGAGCAAAAAGAGGAGAAACGTTCCCTCTTTTTTTCTTGAAATAAGGCAGGAGCGTGAGCGATGATTGGGGAGACATGCTCAAGTTTGTGTCCACCACCTGTTACATTTGTTCCTGCAGTCTGTGTTCATTAGCCAGTATTGACCATGTTGTACGGCAAATGGAAATCAAACTGGGATCCTGAAAACAAACTGTTATTGATTGTGTAAGTAAGTTGAATAAACAGCGTGCAATAGGCTACTATGAAGGCTGACTCCAATGGCAGCGTCCTGCACTGCCTCTGGTTTTATTTCACTGCATGTTACACTGGCTGCCATTATTTACTCTGTGGAGCAGTTATTTATATTGTAGTTTGAGTCCACTTTAAGTATAAGGGATCTGAGTGAAACTGGCATTTATGAATTTGTATGCACCGTGAGTATCAGCTACCCTAGAGGCTGACAAGCTGATACACCGGATGACGGGGTATATTTTTTTAACCGGAGTTACCTTAAACTTTGTTATGCTAAAACACTAAACCATTTAGAATTTCACCCTTAAAAGAGACACACACACACACACACACGCACACACACACACACACACACACACACACACACACACACACACACACACACATTATTGTTAATAGATAGTTGAGGATACAACAGAATACGTAACAATACACTACTTCAAACTCACATAATATGAATAAAGGTCATACAGAGTAATCATCACACTTCAGTCTGTTGTCTTTTCTAACACACATTCAGACACCGTCAGTGATGTAAGCATAGTGAACTCAAATTTATCTCCAGCTACATTTGAAAGACTCAGTGTAGACTGAAGTTAGTTTCACTTAAAATGAACTATAAAAGTATTATAACTCCCATAAAATTGTATTATCTCTGCTGTCATCAGCTGCTTTACAGACAGAGCCTTTTATATATCTTGTGATGAAACATTTTTTAAAGAGAAAGTTGCCCTTTAATAATATTTGAACATTTTCGGGAAATCACTCTACATTTATAACTGGCATTTTTACAAGTTCAAACAATCTTCGAAGATAAATAAATATATAATAACAACATGGTCAGCCTTTCATTCCGCAGATGATAGACACAATGTATAGGAAGTGGATTCGTCCGTGTGACTGCCTGTCACTGCGTACTCCCGCCTCTCTATTGGCTATTGGTTGTTGATAAACTTTTCCTTGCACGCTATTGGCTTTTAGGCGGAGCGGGTGGGACAACTTCCAGGAAATAATAAGGATTTGTTTTGGTTTCGCACCGGGACACAGGGACACGTAATGGACTAAACATTACAGAAAGACGTATATTTTCGTATATCATCGCGACAGTCCGACATGTTGCTGCTCAGAGAACACATCTGACGACGTCTGGTTCCGGTTCACTCAGAGGTCTGTAGGTTAATACTCATACATTCATATTAAAAGCCTCACTATTACCGAAGTTAGCTGCTAGTTATGTGCTTCTTCTAAAGCTGTAACTTTAACCCTTGTGTTTAAAGGTCTTAAGATGGTTAACCGCTGCTTTCAACAGTTCAGCTATATTTGTATTATTACATTTACACCATTACATCTGTGCTGTAGCTTTGTAGATGCTAAAATATACCACTGTCCTTCAACTGTACCTAATCTGAAGATGTAACCCACCAGCTGCTGTGTATTGTATGACATGTTATATAAGAATCTCAAGGATGGCAAATGTGTAGGTTGTTGTTAACTTTTACAAGAGAGAAGGTCTATAGGACCAGGGCTGGTTTCATTCTCATGTTTCATTTTTGTTTTCATATGAGACTTGTGTAAGAGTTAATAGTCTACACACCTATAGTTAAATTATTTTATCAATTTAAGTGTTGTCCCAGAAGACTAATGTCACAACTACAATGAGAAACATGATGTCCAAATATGTGATGTGATTGTTTCTTGAATTTGTTATTTGAAAGGTTTTCTCTAACTCTCCAGGTTCCATGGCGCCACCTCAAAAGAACGTGCTTCCTAAGCCTCTCCCAGAGGGATTCATACTGATAGACACTGAGAAAAGGAAATGGAGGCTGGGGAAGATCATCGGTCAGGGCGGCTTTGGACTGATTTATCTTGGTACTGTAAAGAGCAAACTCTGTCTGACAACCACTCTCCACACATAAACACCCTGTACATGCTCACATGTGCATGTGAACTAGGATTTATAGAATAGACAGGGTTTGTCCTGGGTTTTAAAAAGTCCTAAAAAGTCTCAAATGTATAAACAACACATACATAGTCTTGAATACATTTATCTAATTATGTTCAATTTCAGTTCATAGTATTTCTGCCATGATTCAGTTTTATTGTGTAAGTGAGTTGCTTTGGAGCCATCCATAGTTTGTAATGTCACTGTTGTAGTTCTCGCTAACCAATAACGATATTAGCAAACTAAAATAAAACTACAAACAAGACCAACTTGGAACTGATATTGGTCATCAATCACCCAGTCAAAATATATTGCAGTATGTTCGGCTGTTGGAAAGACAATGGATACGAACTGTCTGCCAGTAGTTTGAGTGATAATGTGGCATATTGAGGGTTATTCTCTGCTAGGCTGGGCTTATCTTTATTTATGGGGAAGTGTAAGTAATTTTGAGAATCCATTATCGATTCATCTGTTGTATTTAACATAGGTCTTAATTGTGATTCACTTTTGGTACTTTTGGTCTTAAAGTCTTAAATTAACTTCTGCAGAAATCCAGAATGGAAGTCTTACTCTGCCAGATACAAACATGGTTTGAGGGAGACACTTTGGTGGTTCAATTTTTTCCTTTTGTTTTTGTTGAGGTTGTTATGAACAAATCAGTCAGTTCTCAACTCCTCTAATCTATGAATACCTATGTTTTCTGCTCAGCTGCACAATAAAGCTCTTTGTAAATTTCTCCTCTGTTCTTAAATACATTTAAAAACTCCAAAGTGTTTGATTCACACCACGAGTTAAGACTTAACGTAATGTATAATAACTTTGTAGCCTTCATTTCTCTCCTCTATGTCTCCTCTTGTCTTCAAGCCTCTCGGGATGTGGACAGACCTGCCGCAGCAAACACTGACTTTGTCATAAAACTGGTGAGTACATTAATGCTACATGCAGACAGCCTGTTCATCTTCAGGTGCCAATTTTGTTCTCATATTTTAGTATACAGATACATCATAAACTGGAAGATGAAAGTAGCCATAACCATGATTTTGAACAATAACTTTTTTTTTTTTTTTTCTAATTGTGTAATATAGTTTGAAGCCACTGGTAAGCATGTGATAAGAATAATCAATGATGACCAAATATACAGTATCTGACAATGAAGCAAAATGTTAGTCTTTGTGATGGTTGTTTATCTTGCACATGGACTACTATCAAATTATTATTTAGGGTTAGCATTCCATCCTAAGGTGGTGCAAATCTATTACAGAGTCACTGTTGGATTGCATGGTTTGGAATAGCTTCAGGATGTGAACATCTCATGCTAATAGGCACATTTTGGCTTGGTGGATAGATTAAGACTGCAGAGACAGGATTTAGTTCACACCTTGGACTGTGTTCATTGTCAAACTGGCTTGTTCTCCCTTGACATTCACCTTTTTGTTCAAGTGATTGGACAAGAGAAGGAACACAGCATCTCCTTTGTTTATCTCTTAACTGAGTCAGACCACAGACCACATCTCTTTGTTCCTAACCTTTAAGATTTTTTGTTTTTGTTTCATACAATGATGCTTTGAAAGCTTGAGAAAGGATTTAGTGGTGTACAATATAAATGAAAGGTTCAGATTTTTCGAATCGAATCGAATCCAAACGCAAACCATTGAACAAATTATATGGTTTGGTTTTACATGGTCTTTGTCCTCACCACTTGCAGTAACCTCCTGCAGTATCCACCAGTTCAACGTCAACCTCACTGGGTCTGCCAGATTTTAGGAAGTTATTACATCACATGACTATGATCATGTAAAAACATTTTTTTACACTTACACAGATTAAACAATATATTATAAGTGTGTTATGGTCAAGTGGCTTCTGGCTGTAGATTAAAAATATATTTAAGGGCCAGAAACAGGTGAGAACTATAGTGAAGAATGAACTTTACTTGTAGTTTATAGTACTGATTACAGGGTGAAAAATAAAACAACATATTTAAAGAAGCCAGAGGTTCCTCACTTTGTTGTAATTGACATAGAAATGGCTCCTTATGTAAAAAAGGTATAGGGAACAGAAAGAACATTTTAACAAGGAACCGAATCAATGCACAGGCAGATTTCATTGTGGGATGATGCTCATTGCTTTGGATGATGCTCATTAGTTGGGACAGTGCTCAGTCAGCCTAATGCCGCTTTAACTAACATACTGTGTCTTGTATGTGCAGGAGCACCAGGAGAATGGTCCCCTGTTCTTGGAGCTCAAGTTCTACCAAAGGGCAGCCAAAGCAGAGAGCAGTGAGTAGCACCACCTGTCTGGCGTCCCAGCAGCTCGCTGGTGCACGAGTGTGTTTGACTGATGAAGTGGCCGCAGACAGAGGCTTTGCTGCGTGCCACACAGTAATTAATAATAAGCCAAAGCAAACATGCACCTCAGTGGTAGTCAGCCCCCCTCTCTGAGCTTGTCTGGGCTCTCCAGTGCCTTCGCAAGGAGAGGAGCAAGAGACAGTGAGCCACTCACACGTAATGATGCCCGGGCCTCCACTGAGCCCCTGACCACCTGCTTGCCTGGTTCAGCGCCAGTCAGGCCAGTAGCCATCAAGTCCTGAGCCAGACCCACTGCTTTGTCTTGCGCCTCTATGTGCACGTGCGTTTGCAGTTGTATATTCAACACTGTAAGATTGATATTCACATACATTCATTATTACACTTACAAGGACACATTTTCCTAATTTACATAGAGTTTAAGGGCTTGTTCCGGCTCCTGTGAAAAGCTGTTACACTGGGGCTTTGCTCAAGGCTGCGAAGTCATAAGAATCTGAAAAAGTTGGAATACGAAACCTAAAAAGTTTTTCCAGCTGCTAAACCTAACCCCAAATACATTAGTTAATTTACAAGTCCAGGGCACCAGAGTTTCTACTCTCTTAATGTAGCTAAAGTTGTTTTTATTTATAATTTAGTTGGTAGTTTGACTCAGTCTTTTCAGACACTCAATATTACAGCCTCAGGTTTGTACACACATTTACTTAATTATTCCTGCTCTAATTATGTTCCAGTGGAAAAATGGATGCGCAGCAGGAAGTTGGACTTCCTGGGTATCCCGACCTACTGGGGATCAGGACTGGCTGAACATAATAACCTCAGGTATTTACACAGCCAACATGTGGGGCAAACATGTTGTATTTATTATTATGTAATGTATACGGCTTCCTTTTATGGGTGTAGAAACAATATCAGCATTTGCTCTGCATATCACAATATTACTGCAGTTTTGCTAAAATCTAACCTGATGTTTAATTCCATGTTGTACCATAATCTGAGATCAAGTTTAAATGGATAATTAAATTTTTACCTGAGCATTTTATATATTTACTATACTTTTGTCATATGTGAGATAAAATGTTAGCAGCAAATAAGAATTCCAGTTTCTTTAATTCTTTAACACTTAATGGGCGGAACTTCAAAATAAAAGGTACTTTCCACATACAAACCAGTATTTGGATCGCAAAGTGAATTACCTGTTGGGCTTTTACTACAAGGCCAAGTGGGCTTTTGTATGTTCTATACTTGAACCGGAGGGCATCCGTATTTATGTGTGTTGTGTTGCAGTGTGAGTAAATTATGGGCCGGAGAGCACATATTATAAAGACTTTATGCAACCTGCGCACTAGCCACACCCTCAGTTTCATTAAATATAGACGTAAAACTTGTAAGAAGTGCGCCATCACAGTAGAGGTAATTAAATGCTGCACATAACGTCAAGGTCCGTAGTGTACCTATGACTAGTGAGATATTAAACCAACTACTTCAGTGCCCTTTCAAATTGATCATTAATATATATATCAACATCCTCCACATTAAACATGTTCACTAAATACTGCAGTTTATGTAGGAGGATTTACTGCAGGCATTTTCTATTGTTTACTACTACATTCATACTGCATTAGTTAGATCTGGGTGGACTTCATAAATTGACAAGTGAGGCTAGAGTAATTTTTACTGAAGAACCTGACCTAAAATGGGTTTGACATGGGTTCCTTTCGTCTCTTTAGTAATAGAGTATTTGGTCGAGAAAATCCCTCACCAGCAAGGAAACAACCAACAGTCTGTAATGTTAGACGTCATTTCTTCATTTAGTCAGTCAGTTCTCATTTTTTATACAGAAAATAAAAAACTGCATTGTAACTATGTTAAATGACCCATGGTGAAATTATACCTTTACAGCCACACAAATAAATTACTTTTTCTAATGTTATATAGATACTGCTTATGTGGGGATGAAGTAAATAATTTTGGGCAAAATTATTTAGTCTTAATCCAACTTTCTCTTCAAGCAACTGTACTCAGGTGTTGCTCTGCTGTAATAAGTCAATTCCAATTTGCAGAGCTTGGGTCTCTGTCGAAAATACTCCCGGACTTTAGATGTTCCTGCACAAGGTTTTGCAGCTGCTGTTAGTTTTCCAGAAATCCATGATTTTCCCAGGCAAAGCTATCTTTGTGATGTTGTAATTGACAACGTCACTTACCTTAGCCTTTACCGTTCGTCTAATAATAGTTATCTTTTTATGTTTTTCGAGAACCCCTCATCCAAAAGAATTTCACGGTCAAAACTGCACCTCTATGGGTCCACAACGGATCTTTCTTATCCATTGATTTATATAAGCTTTTGTTTCCTTGAGCCTATGCATGGTTTCAAATATCAGTATTAAGATCCAGTATAAAGATATGGTTTTATGGTGATATGATCATTTTGTTTGCACTGCAGCTTACATAATGCTAAACTCCTTTAGCAGTCTATAATTATGCTGATTAGGTTAGACATTTAATGGCTTTTGCTTGTGAAAATTATGTTAAAAAGCAGCTTCCCCCTATTCTATTTAATTACCCCAGTCTTGGTAAATAAATCCCCGTCTGAGACATATTATTTTAAAGTCATTGTGACTCATCATTCCATACTACACGTGAATAGTATATGATGAAACTCCACCTTAGCAGTTATTGTAAAATTGTTTAAAATCTGAAGTTAATGATCTTTTTAGACTTGGGACTCTCACAAATGCTTGAGACATATCAGGAATTGGAAGATGGAGTGTTATTCACAACCAGGATCCCAACCTCTTTCACTCAGGTACCGCTTCATGGCCATGGACCGACTGGGCACTGACCTCCAGAAAGTCTGCGATCACAATGCAGGTCGACTGAAAAAGACTACCGTGCTCCAGCTTGGTCGAGGACTGGTGAGTTAATTACAATGCTCTATTGATTGTTGCTTAAGGAAGCTGGATACAGATGGAGCTCCAGCAGATCGGATGGAGGAAATTCACTGTGAAAGACACTTTAACGATGTCTTTGTGTCTTTGTCCCCTGTGTCAGGTGGATGTACTGGAGTATATCCATGAGAACGAGTATGTCCATGCAGATATTAAAGCTGCCAATCTCATGCAGAGTTTCAGAGACCCTGATAAGGTTTGTGCACTTTAGAGCAAAAACAATGCAAATGTCCGCTGTCAGCCATTTTAACAAAGAATGCATCTCTAAAAAGATAGGATACGTTTGTGTTTTTGTTGAAGGTGTGGGCCTTCTGTTGTGCTCTGTAGATCTACCTTGCAGACTATGGGCTGTCCTGCAGATACTCTCCTGAAGGAGTCCACAAAGAATACAAGGAAAACCCGAAGAAAGGCCACAATGGAACCATTGAGTACACAAGCCTTGATGCCCACAAGGGGACTGGTAGGCCTTTAATTTCAGTAGCAGAGAATTGTCCTTTCTGCAGTAGTCAGTGTTACAGGTTTAACACGTTTGTTACACGGTGTTCAGTCACATACCAATTATGTTTCATTTTTAGAGACATAAGACCTGTTTGCTTAATATTCGTGTATATGACTTGGGCCGCATTTTTTGTCTGACCCGATCCCTGCTTGACCAAGTAGTGACTGAGCCTGAACCGAGGCCGATAAGTGATTTGATTTTTTGTCTCGTCCTGGGCCATCCCATCCCATCACATCCCCTCTGGTTCGGGTTGAGTAGTAATGCTCTACATCAGAGTCACATCACAGTAATGGTCCTACAAAAATGATGAGGATTCTGTGTAAAAAGATTATTAACACATTGGATGTTTTTGAGAGTCTACCATTTGAGAGGAAGAAAGAGAGAGAGAGAGAGAGAGGTGCTGAGTGCTGTACAATACACAATGAAGCAACATCTCAAAACTTTTAACTAAAGATCTTTTATGGTATAATGAGAAGTGGACCCTCACAGTATGGGTAGTTAAACACTGCACACAACTTCAAGTGCAGCAGGAGATTGAGGCTGTCTGCAGTGAAATCTAATGTTAATGCTGTACAGACACTGAGCAAACACACCTTTCTTGTTAAATGTTCGATGAAATCGATAACACGGTCACAACCCGGTGGGAAAATGTCCACATTGTGGCATCCCTAGAAGAGAAACCCTGGAGAAAAAGCCCTGAAGTTTGGTTACATTTAATTTGACCTCTGTCAGGTCATGCTTCCCTCTTGGCCATGAGGCGGGTCATTATACAGGCCGAAGCTCTTCTTCAAAGAGTAGGCTCTGCTGTTGTTCCTAAAACATCTAGATGTAAATATATTTGCAATAATCTGCCAGATTATAGTAAGGTTATTCAACTAAACTCAGTTACTTGTTGTTTGTGTTGCATCTATTGGCGAGAAGGGCTTGAGAGAGCAGTAAAAATAGAAATATGTCATACCCCTCTTCTCCATTCAGATCAATACGTTTTCTAAGAAGAGGCTATGTAACACAGTCCTTACATAGTTAATGTAAGTACCTAGTGTTGTACATTCAAAGAAAAGTGGTCTTTTGCCTCTTGTTGAGGTCTCAGTTAAATGAAATTGCTGTAGCCCTGTGCAAATTGAATCCTTAGTCATTTCCACACATCAACGCACTTAAGTGTTTCACTGCTTTTCAAATCTTCACTTTAAGTCCTGTTTATAATTATTATTGGCCTAACCAGACTCTACTTACCAGAGGGACAATAGTGTTTAGTCAGTTTTAGGTAAGCGGTGTCAGTGCAACAAATGGTGACAAATGGTTTGTTTTTTCTCTCATGTGCTTAATGGGAGGTGGCTAGTATGAACTAATCAATCAATCAATCAAATTGTATTAGTATAGCCCATATTCACAAATCACAATTTATCTCATAGGGCTTTAACAAGGTGTGATATCCTCTGTCCTAAACCTTAAACAAGAGTCAGGAAAAACTACACAAAAAAAACGTTTAACAGGATAAGTTTTCATTGAAGAAGCTGGAACAAAAAAATAACCTCACGTTGATCATTTATTAAGTAAGTGTTTGACCTCACTGCGACGTCTGACTGGATTTATAATAAAAGTTGAACTAAAGCAGCGCGAACATTTTAAAAACTGATTTGAAAGAAACTGTTTTATTGTCCATCAGTTTCTACAAAATCAATGAGGGGTACCAGACGGAGACAAGAGGCTTCCACCATTTCAGTGACAGGCAAAGGCTCTCCAGAAACCAAGTGTGTTGACTAGATAACTGTGTTTCATTTATACGTATATGCTTAAATTTATTGTTGCCTATTTAACACAACCGTCAGTACATGGCCTTTCTGTGAGGAACCTTGAAATCGTAGCGACACTTGACCTTGACAAAATCTTTTCAATGGCTCATAAAGGATGTTTTAAAAAGAAAAGGGCCTTGGTATGAAAAAGGTTCCCCACCTCATAGGTTGGTATTGGTTGCTGGTCCAATTGTTGTGGAGGTTTCTTATTGTTTTGTTCACCTCTCCAGGGATTACAAATACAATATATACTGCACAGAAAATAAAGGAGGAACACCAATGACTACACATTTATTAAATCACACCCAACATATTTTACTGCATAATGTTGTGTAAAAAAGTTTTCAAACCTGAAACTTAAAGATGTCTGTAAAGTGGGTAATATAACAGATTTCAACTTTTTATCTAAATGTTCCTCTTCCCATAGTATAAACTAGACACTATTACTTTTTGACTTGATAGCAGACCCAGGTAGGTGCGTTACTGTGACGAATCCCTGGCAGTAATCCTACACAGAACTAACAGGGAAACCCTCTTGATTTGTCTTTGTCTGCTAATCTGACTTCTTAGTAAGTGCAGGGAGACCGACAGGTATTCACAATAGCACTGCATTAATAATAACCCCACTCTAAGCTTTGTCCTTAGAGTTTGCAGTCTGTGTTTGTCAATACATGTAAAATAGTCTCCACGCCCTGCCACCCTCTGCCTTCCTCAGCTGATATTGGGAACACATTAACTGGCAAATTGCCTACATGCTCCCTCTCCTCATTGACCATCGATTCTCCATCTGCGGCCCCTGCTGAATTCCCCAGCACCGTCTTGTCTCTATTTAACAGCTCCCTAATTAGTTGAAGTCATAACCTGCACTGTGTATTCATCTCCCATTAATTAAGGGCTTTGGTGTTTGGTTAGAGCGAGGCTCGAGCCACAGATAACCTCTGTGAGCCCCACGTTGTCCGACTCCCCGACTCCACCAGTTCGATAGTAGATGTTAGTGTGGCTCTGCTTGCCTAATTGCCATGGCACTGCTTCTATCAATTTGAATCGATAAACAAAAGAGCGGCAGAAATGTCCTGTCAGCAATTATCAAATGGAACGCATGTTAGTGTTAATATGATTTTAAAAGGCAGAGGTCTGTATACATGAAGCAATTTAAATGTTAGTTAACGGTTTTATTATACTAGAGCTTCAATGAACTGAAGGAACCTCTAGCTTTAGGAAGAAAGCAATCATATTTTGTGTTAGGGTATTTCTATTGGTTCATGGAGATTATGACCGAGGACCAGACCCTTGTCGGCCTCTTTCTGACCCGATTGCACCAATACCCACAAAGATGTTGACAGGTTGACAGGTTGCCATGGTGAGCTTTGGCAAACACGGCTCGCGAGTGGCAGGCCTTTGAACACAGAGCTAAACGGTGTAATTATTGCCATTCGGTGGGCGTCCAGCGAACAGAAGACCGTCTCCCGACAACAAGACTGTGTAGCAAAATGGTTAAGAGTGTGACACTGCAGCGCGCTTTAGGGACTCTGAATAACAATAGGAGATAATTAACAACATCATTGCTGACTCACCTCCTTGTCGAGAGCATGTAGAGAAAGAGTGTGTGTTTATGTGTGTGTTTTTCAAGCATGTCCAAGCTCCCTTTGAGAAGGGTTTATATGTAAGTGTGCGCACATGCATATCTCTACGCTGTCCTGTGCCATTCATCATGTGAGGGCAACACAAGTTAAATAAGGAAGAGCAGACGCACAAAACACTATTATGAGCTGTGATAATGTGCCGAGAGCACGCACAGAGGGCAGCTACGCTTAATGTAGTTGTTGATCTTTTTAATTGTTAATCTATTATGGCGCTCAGGGAGTTGCTATACTTTTTCCAGTGTCAGTATTTGTCATCTTTATTCTCCTTCAATAGGCTCTTGGTAGCAATGAAGTACTGTGTAATTATTTACAACAATTGGAAGCCGCAGTGTAATGCTGACTTAATGCATACATTACAACTACAATGGCAAACAGACCTAACTCTTGTCATCAGAGTCATGGTGATTAAGTAGGACAGACAATGACTGTTTCATGTTTGAAGGGGCATGTGCAGTTCCTTGTTTTCATTGCAGGGTTGTGGAAAGCTTTTTATTTTTCCTCACCCAATGTTTTAATATATGAGGGATGTTATATTTCCAAGATGTTTTCTACATGTGAGGTTTGACTGGTGTCTTATAATGCTGTCACTTCATTGCTTCCTCATTGGAATCTTTAAACTTCTCTGATTGTCAAAGTTAAAGAATTTGAATAATACAGTGATTTGCTGTTTATAGTGATGCATCAGCAATCTCATTATTTGATATAATATATGAGTCGTGTAGGCCTATTTTAATAATATTACTCACATAGGATTTGGAATGCTGAAGTTGTGCTTGTGATGGTTAATATAAGTATTTATGAGTACAGTCCTTCAGGTACTTTTATTTTATATACCTTCACTGAGTACTTCTTTAACCACTGACGGTTAATGCAAATATAATGATATCTATTCTCTTTCACCTCTGCCATCAATAAAGTTGTTGGTAAGAGCTATGACATTTTCCTTGTGGTGTTTGCATGTTTTCTCCATTCCCTGGTTTCCTCCCACAGTCCAAAAGACATGTAGGTTAGGTCGAGTAGCGACTCTAAATTGTCTGAGTGTGAATGTTTTTTTTGTCTGTGTGTCAGCCAAATGACAAAGTGGCGACCTGTCCAGGTTATACCCAGCCTCTCACCCAATGTCAGCTGGGATTGGCTCCAGCACTGTGACCCTTAAGGATAACGGAATAGATAATAGATGGAGGGATATCTGAAGATGTGCACAGAAGCGTGTTCTATGCTGTAATTGAAAAATTGTCATACTAGAGGGAGGTTTTGGTTTTCTTCTACATTGACACAACACAGGATAACATGTTGTACAGGAAGGCTATTTTGTTTGCTGCAATTACACACAAGAAAAACACAATAAATATAAAGGAAGGTCAATAATTATTTATAAAACTTAGGAAAAGCATCAGAGGAGGACCATACCCCCCCCCCCCCCCCCCCCACACACACACACACACTTCAAGAGAAGACAGGGATGTATGTATTAGACTTAGAGAATAGACAGAATCATCAGCAGCAATTTATTCTCTGCAGTTATTGTTATATTTTTATTTTATTTTATATATTTATTTATATGTATTTACTATTGGGAAATGTCTTTAGTTCTGATTATTGCTAAGTGTGAACAGATGTTCTTAACGCGGTCCACTTGTGATCGGATCTTTTAGGACGGATGTTAATACCTGGTCTGAACAGGGCCATAGGGGTCAGGAAGTCAATAAACTGAGTCTGAGTAACTCTAAATATATAGATAATGGAAAGTATGAGCAGGGCATGCATGTTAATGTATAATCCCATTACTACCTTCACACTCCAATCTGGTCCTGTGGGCCAGTGACCACGCTCCCTCCTCCGTCCAGACTGTTGACTGGGGAGGATCAATGCTGGCTGTGGCTCAGGGAGGAGATTTCTCCCCTCTGATGGAGCCAGTCAATAGGTAATTTCTCCGGAGACGTGTGGCGGCTGTTACAGTATTGAGCTGCTAAAACTCACCGGGCTCGACCCCTCTGGTTGGATTTGGTTCACATGTATTGATAGGGTTCACACATTAATGTAGACCCCTGCAATCACAGACACACTCACAGCAAAACACAACACACTCTCGACTTGTTCTTAAGCAAGTCTTGATTCAAAATCACACAAGTATCCTACATACAATTTTCCATGTCTTCGAAATATTGAATTCCATAATATCAAACTGTTATTGTACCTGCCCTCTGGATCAAATCCCTGAAGTAAAAAAGTGTCTTTGGTCATGAAAAGTGGAAAGCTGTTGTACCTTGATCACCTTGCAGATACACACTGATTACATTGTTATTGACCATTAAAGACCTTGTTGCGTTTTCCACTTTTTCTCAAAAGTGCCAAGGAAGCATGTATACCATTGATTATCGCTAATGGTGAGAAAAAACGACGAAATCAGAGTGATACGCAACGACAAAAAAGATCGAAAGAGTTCTACTCTCCTGCCTATGTTACCCACAATGCAACTAGATCAGTAACAGTTTGGTCAGACATATTGGAGTTTTCTGCCAGTTGCAGCTATTGTAGATCTGTTAAAATCAGCCACAACCTACCTTTCATCTCGAGTGACATTGCTTGAGGCAGTTGATCTGATTTCATACAGCTTCCTCTGGACTTACAAATGCTTTATAGACCATTTAATGTATCCACACAGGAAACAACTGTAGCTGAAGGCATCATGTTTTAGGCGTGCTCGACTGCCCTATCTGTCCAGAGTAGGTTTTTTTTCAATTAAGCTCTGTGCTTTACTTTTGTGGCTTTTTTTGGTCTCACAAGCTTCTTGCGTAGGTGATAATAAATGCTTGTGGCTTTTTGAATCTTTCAAAGCACAGTTATCTGGTTTATATCAGGCTTTTCATTCTACAACTAGATCCATTTGACAGGAGTAATCCCTCTTTTATGATTCTATTGTCAAACTGCCCCTACCCCTGACTTTTCCTTTTCCGTTAACATTTCTGGTTCGCATTTCTGGACAGATTGCCATTAAATTTGGTCCAGACATTTATGTCCCTGTTAAGGACCTGAAGTGACTTGAACATTGGTGATAAGAACTTCTAGCCCCATATTTTTCCTAATCGCTTGCCCATTCTTCAGAGTTAGACATAAAATGGAGTGAGGCTGTGAGTGTTAGCACAGACTACCAGTGTATATCACTCTAAGACACAAGCAGGAGAGAGGTCAACAGCTGGCTATTGTTGTCTTTTGTAACATGTAGTGCTATGGTCTCACACTTTCTGTCCTTTATATTCAGTCAGTGTCTACAAAGGAGGGTGAGGAGTATTTGTTATTTATTGATCATGTTGAAAGTGTCTTGATTAATAAAAAAAGTTCAGAAAGAAGAAATAACAGAAGCTCATGAAGGACCATCTAGATTCATGTTGGTAACGCAAACTCAACTTTTATTATAGACTGACTCATAATTGACTGGTGACACTATGAACTTAGTTGCAGTTTAAATTTAAAAATGTGTTTAACTTGACCATGCTGTAAAATTTAACTTGGGTCCAACTGATAAATATCTGTTGTTTAAAACATTATGTGATCAGAATAGTTCTACTCTAATAATCTATGGATGAAAGAAAGAAGGCAAAACTTCAGTGTTCTTTTGAACACCTCAAATTCTCTCCCTATAGCCCCATCTAGACGAGGCGACCTCCAGATTTTGGGTTTTTGTCTTCTTCACTGGTTGTGTGGGTCTCTGCCCTGGGACAGCTTTCTCAAGAACGCAGCTCAGGTCCAGGAGGCTAAGACCAGGTAGGTCATCTCTTGTACTGTTTCTAGAACAGAGGTTTTAGGAGCAGCAGAAACCGTGTGTGTTATTTAGGTTAGGGATGTAAGTATACGCTTTTTTGTTTGTTTTTCCATTCTAAATCTTTTTTTCTCTCCTGAGCACCACACCCATATACTATATTCCTGTATAAAGCAGCGGTTATGTTGCATTCAACTGAGTACAACGTGATCACATTCTTCAAATCCAACTGCCCTCTCATGAAAGATCCACATCACATCAAATTGCAAACGGCAACAGAAAACCTGTCTAAAGCCGCCTTGATTCAAGACTTTACTGCCATGTGCATTAAGCAGTCGCTGACAATGAAATGCTTGGGTCACAGGCTCTCTTCTAGCCATGTCCAAATATTACACAAGCAAAACATTTTTTTGAAATAAAAGGCAGGGTGAAAATGTATAAACTAGACTTGGCCTTAAGAAGCTAAACAAAATGCTTTTACAGTTGATACTCAACACATGCCACAGCGTTGCAATGTCATCGACACAGAATCTGACCATTAATTAAGTCTTAACCTGAACCCTTCAACACAAGTTACTTATGATGAGAAAAGTCAAAATTGGCAACATCTGGGATTGGCTGTTTGGTGGATCAGCCAATTGTATTTATATTTAAATACTTTATATTTAGATCAGGAGCAGGTCCTCTATACGGAGGCCACCGTGTTTTTTAGAGTAGCTCGGTCAGACTGGACAAACTAAACACCTTTTTGATTTTTTTATGACAAATGAAAGCTTCTCTCTCATGTTTGGAGGGGGAGGGTGAGGTGAGGAGGCTTTCAACTGCAACATGCAAATTCACCACTAAATCTACACACTGAACCTTTAACACTAATAATTATAAATAAAGTACTGATTTTCAGTATTAACACCCTCTAGGACAGTTTGCTTTGGCTTAGTTTCAAATTATACTATCTTCTATCTGCCCTAAATTCATAATTATATAAAGTGTGTCCCCCATTCTTCAATGCTTTATCTTTGTTTGCTCGCCCTCAGACTGATGGATAATCTGCCACACTCAGTCCAGCAGCTGTCAGTGAGCAGAGCCAGCACAGGTAAGGCAGGGCAGGGTCCTTTTCTTAGCATGAGCGTATTTATTGACCACTGAGATTAACATATAGAGGACAAGGTACAATTCAAATCAAATAGATTTTATTGGTATCTCTGCCCCAAAGTGTAGAGCTTTAATGCAAACTGGGTCACTGTTTTTAAAAGTTATATTATGACCACAACCTTTCCTGCTGTTTGAATGGAAAAAAACTCAAGTCTGGACTTCAGATTTAAATGAACATTCCATTTTTGTTTCATTATTTAGGCAGACTGTTGGTTTCTTAAAGCTACGGTTGGTGATGCAACTGATACACCCCAGCCCCTCATATTGCCCCCCAAAACAAATAATCGTTCACTGCCTGAAAACTGCTGGAAGCCACATTTTCTGAGACCTGCTCACATTTGGATTGATTGAAATGATTGGCTTTGTTTATTACAGTCCATGCGAGGGCCACAGATACCGTATTTTCAGAAACAACTTACTACGTTTAAACAAAAGCTGGAAATGTTAAAGTGCTACTCAGCAACTGCTAGTTCCTGATGTTATCTTATTATATTAATTAGATAAGAGTATTGTTTAGTACTTGTACTCTTCCCAATCAAGCTACAATCTTGTTTAAAAAAAACAAAACAATGCTATTCTTATAGAAGCCTTACAAGCTAGGTTTTTCAGTTTTAGCTTTTTGGGTTCACTTGTTATTTTACAAGAGCATGTGTCTTCACTGGGTTTATCTGAGGTTATTAATGCCTCTAATGGGGACAGAAAATCAGTCAATCATTTGAAGCAATTTGCGAAACTTTTTTTCCTGGAAGGTATCTTTGTTTCAGCACTGATATGACATTCTTTATCTGTATGAACACATATCTGCACATTAGCAAACTCTGAGGATTGAGGATTCCAGACAGATACCAGGATTGATTTCCGGGTATTTGACCCTTGGTGATCCCTGAAAATAGCCTAAGCATGTATGACGTGAAGAGGACCTTTTTAAAAAAAGATTATATACAGTGATGGGACAAAATAATTCTCATCCGGTCAAAAGTCGCAGAAGCAGCAATAAGAATAAAACGCTCACTCCTTCAGTTCCCAAAGGCTCCGGAAAAAACTTTACACCAATTAAACAGCCGTCCCATCAGCATGCCTTTCAAAGTTTGTTGTGTGTAATCTGCTCTTTACGAGGAGAGGTCACACCTGCGTGAGGGTTGTGTGATGTATGCTTTGTGACAGGTGCTTGCTGCCCGCCACAGATAAGACACAGTTTATGCATCAACTGTGTGTGTGTATGTTGGAGAGAGATATAAGTTCCACTGCAGTGTGTGTCATAGGCGTCGTCTGGACAGTGTGTGATGTATTGGCGCTGACAGCGTATGAGACTTCCACACGTGGACACAATGCATATATCCATAGCTGTGTGCATGCCTGATATTTTCAGGCTCATCTTGCCTTTGCTACTGCATGACTCAAGACTCCCAGAAATCATTTCCCACTGAGGATTCAAGTGTAGTCTAGAAAAGTACCATGCAGTTCGTAAAATCAAACTATGTTGCACGAGGAATGGACCACAAAGAATTTGGAATGGTTCCCAAAGTACATAAGTGTAATATTTGATGTGCTGTAAATCTTGGTCTTGTTGTCTGACACCACTCTGTTCCTCTCCTTAGATGAGGTGGCTGCATTCCTCCTTTATGTTAAAACTCTGGGCTACCAGGATAAACCAGACTACCAGCATGCCAAAGACCTATTGGCCAGTGCTGTCAGGGGACACCTTGACTTCTCCATCCCTGAAGGTCCAGCAATGGCATCATCCACAAGGGTCGTAGATCCTGGCACCAGGGAAAAGGTGAGAGGAACCGATTTATGTGATCTCAGTCTGTTCAACAGCAATCACTGTTCTGTGATTCCTGTAGGCCTGGAATATTCTTCAGAACGATCCTCTTAGGGGCTTTTACAGCTAAAAGGTATCATTCTGTTAAATGGAGCCTAGTGTGCCTTGTTAGCACTGTTCATTTGGTGAACTCATGCACGGAAGAAAACAATATCCTTTGCAAGATGCATCCACTTCCAAGTGGAATCTGGTGGTTCATTTATCATCTGAAGGTCGTTGACCAAGGAGGTGACCAAGAACCCAGTGTTTCCTTTAACAGAGCGTCAGAAGATCTGTGCTGAGATGGAAGAATTTACTGGAAGGTCGACCAGCTACCCATCAATCAGGCTTTTTTGGTAGAGAGACAGAGGTCTCTTTGAGTAAGGAATATGACAGTCCACTTGGTTTGCCATCTGCCATCTTGCAGTCATTTGAAAGACCCCTAGTTCTCACCCTGATACCCCTGTGTGTGTCCCAGGAAACAGTCATGTTCAACCTCAGCTAGAAGCCAGGGATGATTATGTGCACATCAGCCCTTACAGCAGATAGCTGTGGAAAACAAAAGAAAACACTGACAGCTTAACAGACTTCTCATTTGAATGCACTCTTTACAGAGACTAACTTCCCAGTGTTTGTAGACTGGTTCAAAGAAGAGACAGATCAGTGCCTGGCAAATGGGTAATTCCCAATAAACAAGGGCTATTAAACTATAGACTGTGTTCGAATCAAAATGATATTTCTGCTACCTGCAGATAAAAAAAAAAACATGACCTGACTATTTACTTTAAATATTTTTGAATGTAGGAGTGGTTGATTTTAACTGATAAGTATAAATTACATCCACAGTAGTTTTTACACTGACTTCCATTTGGAAATGTAATTGTGTGTAATGCAGAGTACAGGGAGAATCTGTTCACGTCTGTATTTTACTGTGTGTGTATATGTGTGTGTGTACTTTTGCTACAGAAAGTAAAATTTAAGGTTTGAGCCATTTGATCTCTGGTGTTTATCATGAAGAGTATTTTACATAAGTTATTTTTTGCTCACTGTGAACAATCAAAAACTTCAGTGCTGGTCACAAATATTCATGTTTCCTTTATTGAGTCTCTTAACCCCAGATTGGGGGAGTGGGCCAGCAGTGGAGGTGGAGTGTTGACCTCTTCCACCCCACGCCCCCCACCTCCACTCAGAATGTCAACCACAGGTTGTCAGGTCTGAAGCTGGAGGAGCACCGCGATTCTCCTGAAATTCACCAGGATCACTTCTTGACCCCTCAGGCTCAGAGAGCGCCCTCTCAATGGCCCAATTTGAAGCAGTTGATGACACACACTTTACACAGGACACGATGTCTCCAATTACGCTCCTGTTTTCCTCTCCTCTCCTTGTGTCATTTAATTTCCCTCCTAAAGTGCTGGCCAGTTTGATCCCTAGTTAAACAGAAGTGGCCATTTTCAGGCAGTTTAGTGAGCAGAGTAAATGTCAGCCGAGATAGAGGCCGTTCAGTGGGCATGTTCACTGAATCATTTGCAGCTAGAGTCGTAGGAATATATTATTTCAGACTTGATGATGACCATTAAGAGTTTTGTTCAAGAGAAATTGGTCTAAGACAGTATAAAAGAAAAAACATAGTTAATAAATAAACAAAGTTATTAAATATCTCACTTATTTGGAAGATATCCCATGACAAGACATTTTAATAATGTGGTCGCACATAAAGACCAATACAGACAGACTTTTTTCTTTTTCTTTTTAAACACCCCTCAGCTATAAATCATTCCACATGTATTCATCAGCAGAAAGCAGGACGAGCCAGAGCCTCCAAAGCCAAGCCTGTGGTTACAGGGATGGATGAAGAGGAACAGGAGGGAATGAAGTCCAAACAAGTGCCGGCTCAATCAAGAAGAGGACCAGTCGTCTCTAAAACTCAATCACAGGTCAGAACTGAAACCGCCAAGTACTGAAAAGCATCAGACGGGTGATTCATAGTCCTTTAGGATGCATACCTGGAAAATGTTCCTTTGAACTACACATGGTATCATTTTTTGACATGTCAGTGTTTCCCATTTATTGCCCAGACTCTGGCAATGCCATAGTATAATTTCTCCTGCCACAGTTTCATAAAGATAAGAAATGTTTTACATGACACATCTGATCTCTGTGACAGTCAGACTGACCATCAGCAGTACTGCCAACTCCCGGCTGTGTCTGTGGCACATAAGTACTCTTGAATTTTCCTTTCACACAAGCACAGTGAGAGATTCTCTGCTGAGGCGCTTTTAAAAAAACAGCAAATCCTCTGCAGGACTCAGCTGAGGGGGGTGTAGCAGGCAGGGGTAGGAAGTAAAGTAATAAGATGATCACATGATACCAGCTCAGCTCTTATCAGAAAAAACTCGCTCAACATCTTTGTCAGTGACTTCTACGTGTATGGCCTCTCTTTTTCATGCAGCAATGTTTTCATTTATGCATCTGTCTGTGTCAGAAGCATCACCCCCCCCCCCCCCAGCTCACACCGAATCTGGCAGGGGGGGGGGGGTCTCCTGCTGTTAGCACACATATTATAAAGACGTTCTGCTAAATTTATACTAGGGGGCAAGGTGGAGAAAATGCATGTCAGGCTGCACCTTCTGTGCAGATATGTTGGGGCTTACGGGACACAATTGTTAAATCAGAATACCAGTTATAACAATTGTATTTACTTGACATTTAAAAGAAAGTCTTTTAATTAATCTCCAATTAAAGGATGCTTTCATATAACTGCACAAAACTTGAATAATACTGTTAAAAAATGATAAATTAATGAAGATAAACTCTTTTGCTGCTTGTCCACAGAAGGATGAGGTTTTGCCTGCTGTCAGAAGATCACAGAGGCCAAGGACTGAACCTGTAAACACTTATAAAGATGATAGTGAAGATGAGGATGAAGAGGAGAAGGAGGATGAAGAAGTTTCCAGACTCAGACCTATTCCTGCATGCTATCTCCGAGGCCCTCCCATAGGCCCCAGAACTCAGTCTAAAAAGGTGTGAGGCTAACGTGGAGGAGCAGCCAGGCTGTTTTGATTTGATTTTTAAAATGTATTAACACTGTTTTGTTTGAATCTGTGCGAAGAATATTACAAAATATTTTACTGTATATATCTCTAAAGCATTAAGGCTTTCTGTTGTTCTCAGGAAAGAAATAAAAGCATACAACAGTATTTCTTTCACAACTTTATTTAAACATATTCACATAACACAGTAGAACAGATCCTGTCAGTTCTCAAAGAGCAAACACTGACTCATCCTCTCTAACAGAACACTGAACTCAAAAAGACCTCCAGGAAAGGAGACAGCCCAACTGTGACCTCGGTGAGACTGGAGCGAGGAGTCCACTCCAAAATGAAACAACCCATATTCCCTGGCTGTGACAGTAAGAGCCAAACACACAATGCCTGCAGGGGAGGGTGGGATGAAAGGCTGCACAGCCACCCTGCAGGACGCAGCCGTCAGCAGCGGTGGGACAGTGATCCCTGCTCTGAACACACTGACGGGTGTGGTGACTGGGGAACGTCCACTCTCACAGGCGCAGGATGGGCAGCTGGTCCAAACCAGATGATAGGCCCCTGCTGGTTTGTCTTTATGGGCATCTCCTTTTTCTTGGGTGCGTTTGTTTTTGCGGTTTGCCAAAGTGCACTTAACCCCTTTTGATGAAGAGCACGAGGGGTCTTTGCGTCCGTCCTCTCCTCAGACTGGAGGCGGAGCTGACCTCTCCTCAGGACGACAGAGCCGACATTTTCACAGTAATAGGCTGCATGGAAGGAGAAACTTCAGTTTATAGTATTCTGTTTATTAGACAGCCTTTGTAGCCATGAGTACTATGAAGGATGACTTTATATAAAATGAAAAAAGAAGATGGGCCCTTGAATGTGATTGGACTGTAGATGAAGAGCAGCCAAAGCCTCCCAATCATCTGCACAGATAAAACTGTCTTTGACTTTGAATCAATGATATGCTGCATTCAGTATCACATACTTGGCTCGCTCCTTTATCACAGAAGTAGCTGCGGTAGGAGTGACTGAATGTAGCGGATTGTTGTCAACACACTCGTCTCCTTTCAGAGCGGAGAAGGCTACGTGTTGTATAGAGCGCCGCTAATTGAGTATGCTGAATATGTATTGAGTGTGGAGTGAAGACCTTTATTATGCACACGTACCTTGCTGCAGTAAGGACACTCTCCAAAAATGGTGCTGAAGCTCTGCCTGCTGGAGGGCAGCGCTCGAAGCCACTAAGGCAGGAGAGAAAAAAAAAACAAAACATCACCACCTTGAATCGCATGTGTCGGTGTCATGTGATAATATCCCTACTTTCAATGTACACGTTCAAGATTGTCTGCCACTCTGAAGAACTTTAAGGGCTTTCAGGTGGAACCTTGCAATGTCCGCCTGTCACGTTTTCTCAGCTTTTAACAAGAGATCATTGAATACATCATAAATAAGCATATACAAGCAAAGCAAATCGCTGCTCAGGCAGATGGATGGAGGAAGGGAACAAGCTGACTACAAGCATCATCAATCTCTTTACCTCTGAGTGTGAAGCCAAAGGCCTTGTACGTGTCTGTGTGTGTGTGTGTGTGTGTGTGCTCTGACTCAGCCAGAGATCAGATGTCAGTATCTGATCTCAGGCCACATCCACACGGCTGCGTTTTAGATACTGTTACATTCAAAACTGCCATTTTACTGAGACATCTTCAACATCACAGGACTTACTCTCTTGTGACAGTGACATTAAAGAAAAAATACAAGTTCCCAATTTTAAACCTATGTCTGTGTGTTAATTCTTCATGTATCTCTCTAATAATTTGATCAATACCATAGTATTTTTAAATCTGTGTTTTTTCTTCCTAACCATAGAACTGTTAAACTGCTTGATGATGCTTTCTGGAATTTGTAACGCACGTAGACATGCCTAAATATGTGGAATCAACCAGAGCTTTGACTTGGGATTCACTGGCTTTTTGAATGATGCACTTTAGTCACAGTGCAAGTGACCACCAGTTTTAAATTAGTGATGTGCAGCATTAAAACTTCAAAATGTCTGAGTGAACAGAGAAACACATGTAAATCTGTTCCTCTGAATCTGTTGAGCCACTTCAATCTAAAGCATCTCACAATGTAAACACAGTCAGTGCACTTCAGGGAGGTCGGGTGGTTTATTAAATGTAAATGTAAGTGTGAGTTTGTTTTATTTACCTGTGCATTAATAAAGAGGTGTGTATGAAGTGTGTCCCTGAGTTACTGTTGAAGTACTTAAAGTAGTTTGGAATAAGTGGAAACTTTTCCTTTTCACTTGCTCAACAGACATCATTTGGACACTTAGAACATGTTGTAGCTTCAGGTATGTTCTGGTTTTTAATGTAATTTTCAAAAACATTTTGTCGACATGTCAGGTCATATGTATTGAATTAATTCCAGTTTGACCTTGTATACACTGTTGCTTCGGATAGATCCGTTAAAAAAGGAGGAATTATTTGAATAGAAGAAATACATTTATATTATGTGAAGAACAACTATACTACAAGTAAATGGATGATATACTGGCTCTCAATTGCCACCTGGTGGAATGCGGCAGTATTGGTTATATACCCCTTCACCTCCATGTTAGCAGATGGGACATGTACCAAACTAAAGAGTCAAACTACACGTCAAAAAAGTTTTCCAATGATAGATTTTTTTATCATTTTAGGGAATTCTCATCTCACTGACGCATGTTGAAGTGATCAGGTTTCTGACCAGGTTATTGGCTTCCACACCACGATCACTACTGCGCAGACTGGTTTCAATTGACGTCAAAAGTGTAAGATGGCAGCGCCGATATTGTCCAAACACATCATCCATCTTCATGTAGAATGCAACCGTGTGTGTGTGATCCATACCTCATACAGACAGGCCTGGTGGAAGGGCTGGCCACAGCGAGGGTCGTTACACACCTGATCGGGGATCGCAGCTTCAAGACGATAGGAATAACAAATCCCACACTCAGTGCTGAAATCCTACACACACACACACACACACACACACACACACACACACACACACACACACACACACACACACACACACACACACACACACACACACACACACACACACACACACACACACAATGAAAGCAAGGAAAGGGATATACTCAGTACACTTGTTCACATAAACTACAGCTACAGATGCTGTAGCTTTGTGCTGGACCTCTGAAACCAGTTAGCAACAAATAATGATCTAGTTAAATCTAGTTCTGACATCACCTTCTAACACACACACGCACACGCACACACTCTCTCACACATGCACACACTTTCTGCTCTTGTTTGCATTTTAGCGTAATGAGTAGCTCCTGTTTTTGTGGAGTTATCCATTAAGACAGACGATGGCAGGTTTAAAAAAAAAAAATCAACATCTGGTCAACTCAACTTTTTTGCACTCTTCTGAATGTTAATGAAGCTGAGGCATTAATCACTGCGGTGACAGCGGATAAACACTACGCCCTTTCAACCCATCCGCAGAGAGGGGAGGGGGAAAGAATATGCGTTTAAAAAAAGAGAGATAAATGGTTTTGCATAATTAAAGAGAATCCTGCCATCTTTGTTATTCTAATGATATTATCTCTTAACAACCCAATTAAAGGAGTATGTGTGAGCCCATCTCTTCGAAGAACAAAACAATGTGAAATATGGAAATGGTCAGAAAAATACATCCGCCCCCTTATAACTTAAAGCTCTTATAAAGCTCCAACAGACACACAGACAGAGAGTATACATTCATAGATGTTAATACACCGCCAACATGCACACAAACACACACACATACGCACATCTCCTTAAGGTAATTGTGGAGGGTGGGGGCAACTGTGTGACATACAGATTTTTCGTGGGTGGCAGGTGACGGGAATTCAATCTCCAAAACATCCCGGAGGTTGCGCAAGACGCTGGAGTCCGGGTTCCTGCCAGCAGACCACAGACAGCTCCTTCACACACTAATTAACCACATGCAAATAAGCCTGCAAAAACACTGGGGGATGATTAGGAGGCTTTTACCAATGGTATTTGAAAAAAAGATCTGCTGCTTCAAACTGAACAGTGGGGGTGGAAGATTCTCCTCAGATTTGTCATGCAGGGAGGTAAAACACATAATCACTCCTCATTTTGTAATACAGTACAGATTTTAAATCCTGTGAATTTGAAGCCTAATTACATGTTAAATCACTGACTGATAATCAGATGCTTCTATGCTTGGAAAGTCGGGGACCTGGTGTACAGGTTGTGACTTTGTCTGTGATAAAGCCCCTGCTTGTCGAGCTGAAAGATATATTCATGAAAACCCAGGTGAAGACCAAAACCAACAATTAATGTATCCTATTAACAAGTATAGTGTGTACAACTGCTATCAAGCCACACTATTGCACTGGGTGTCGTGTTCCCACACAGTTTATTTTATTTTTAGTATCACTAAACCATCCTGCTAAATATTCACCAACTCAACAAATTTGCTAGTGATTATTTACAGCACCAGGCAGCTGAAAAGCAGCAGCAAATGTACCTTGACCTCCTGTTTTAGTGACATTTGCTGGAAACCACAGAGGCCAGATGTTTTTAAATTACTGGGAATTTTTTCATGAAACTAACATATTTGTGTCATGTGTTTAAAGCAGCATTATTCCGGGTTCTTGGCTACTTGGGCATTAAAACTCAACATCACTCACAGGTTAGAAAATTGGCTAGCGATGAAGAAAACATATTTACACATCCAACAGACACAGAGCATCATTAGCATCTATTTGGAGTTTGTGCACCACCCGAGGAATAAGCGTTGAAGATTGACCTGCTATTGGCTCAGTTTTTGTTCTCCACCATCACAAAATCTGATTGTCCCTGTATGTTCACCTGAAGTCTTCTAACTCTGTTTATCTGCTGTTTGGGGCAGAGCGAGTGTCAATCAATCAATCAATCAATCAAAAAGTATTTGTATAATCCATATTGACAAATCACAATTTGCCTCATAGGCTTTAACAAGAGGAAACATCCTCTGCCCTTAACCCTTGACTAGAGTGAAGAGAAAATACCAACAGGAAGGGATCACTTGCAAGTGATGGATCACTCACCCAGGACTGACAGAAGTGCGTTAGATGTTAGGCGTAGCAGAGCACATCAACAAATTAACAAAATGATGAGAAAAGACAGGGTCTAAAATAACCAAGGTGTTTCAATGACAGCCGTATGTTGTGTGTTCATATTTTTAAACTGAATCCGCTGCCTTGCTGGAAAACTGAACCCCAAAAGTAAATCAACAGGCCCATAAACCTTCAATGAGTTGAAAGATGACAAAGGAGTGTTTATGAGGGTCTGTCAGGACACACAAACACTTGATTTGATCTGGCTCATTATCAATATAAACATACTTCTAAGTCCAGGTTATAAATAATACATCTTTAACAGGAGCCGATAGCTTTGGAGCTGAGTAACCCTAAGAGGTCCGACTCTGTAAGAAGACTGACAAATACATTGTTGGTTTTGGTCTTTGGTCCTGAAAAATCACATAAAATAAACTGAAGTAAATATCGATTACACAAGAGTAAAACACATCACTTGGAATCAACTTTATTAACCTGTTTAGTTACTATTAAACTTTGGTTGATGCAAAGGACCTTACCATAGGTGCATGTTGGAGTTCAGTTTATTCCTCAGAGGAGTCACCACTGCAGCAACACAAAAAACAACAGTATATGAAGTTATAAGATGTAAATTGAATATGCCTTTTTTTTCTACTAACAGTTCCAAATACACTATTGTACACAACACAGTATATTGCTCAGAAAAACATCCTCTACATGCCCTCAAACGCTGTTTTGCAGTTCATCGCAGACTGTGGCGTCACCACTGTCCCATATGAACCATCAGTGTTCCTCAGGGAACTTTGTCTCTGTGCACTTCTCATCACCTTCGTTACTTGTTATTCCTACATGCAGGAGCAATATTTCTGCGTGACCCCTCGTATTTGAGGGTTGCCGCCTGCTTCCCATCTTGGCTGAAGTGTGTACTTGTTTAATATGTTTTAAGTTACATTGCTACGCAACAGGCTACGAACTGCATGACTCTGAGTTTACAGAAACAATGGCGACAATTGACGGGGACTTAAATAGAAACGTGAAGCTCTCTGGCTCCGTGTCGGCGCGGTGAGAATTAAAATGTTTCTCGTTCTGAAAGCTGAAAGTCCTGTGACATGATGGCCGACAGAATCACTATTCCTTGTCCTGCCTACCTGATGGCTTCTCACTGACCTGATCTGAAAAACAACAGCTCAGACTGGATTTGTACTTTATTACCTGAGTTGATCCTCAGCTGGATTAAGTCAGATACCAGTGGCACAGGCCATATGAAGAGGCACGGTATACAATCGTTCCCATTAATGTGAACACAAGTAGTCGGTTAGTTGATCAGCAATAAATTAAGGATTAAATATTTAGATGAATTGTTTAACTAATCAACAAACTCAGAAAACATCACTTTTTTCCCAACAGCATACACACATATTTTTGGGAGATTTATTTGAATAAAGACAGCCATTTGAAGATCTCCTCTCGTGCCCAAAGTTTTTACGTGATCCTGCTAAAACAGACAACATAACCTGCTAACATAATCAGCGCTCCTTATGAAGCTAAATCCAGAGGTCACAATGATGGAAGCTACAATGTTCAGTGTACTGAATGACCATAATGCACAAAGCCATCTACTGTGGATACTCACTGGTGTGAGCAGGCATTTCAATGTCTATCCATCAGTCAAGTCAATAGAAATAAAACAACACACAAATTACGTGAACACCTGATGAGCGTATAATATTAAGAAAAGGATTTCCATGCTTTAATACAGCATGTCAGTTTAGGGTGTGTAATGGAGCAGATTTGTTTCTTATGCTCTCGCACCGCCTGAGAACACACTTTGAAGCCCTGCCATGTCTTTGGGGCCCTACGCACCGTGTTCAGCTCCCAGCAGGCAGCACTCTGGCAGCATCTTGGAGTGTCTGGGATCTACCTCCACTTTAATGGAGACATTGTTTCCTGCAAACACAGACATGAATGTACCCAAATCAATGACAATTCAAATGTTCATCATACATTCGTTTTACTGTGTGTGTAATCGCTCCTGTTGATCAGTTGCATAATTTACATTAAGCTGTAAAATCTAGTAAGACACTATGTAGTAGGGTAATATATTATTATATATCAAGTGACCGAACGACAGGAAGTTCACAGTACCAATGGCGATCCGCCTCATGGTGTCGGACCTGCTGGGTTTTTCCGGCTCCAGAATCCAGGTGCTGCTGTCGATCTCGTCCAGGTCATCCCAGAACTCTGTCAGGGACTCCAAAACCAGCAGGAACTGGTTGTGGAGCTGTTCCAGAGTAGTCTATCAAACAAGCGAAAGAAGGAAAAGAGAGGTGAGGTACAACACTAGACCAACAGCAGTGAGGCGTCTGTAATAATATCCTTCTTGTTCAGTTTGACTGAAGACTGCTATGTCCTGTTACTGTCATTTCCAGCTTCTCTGGCTCCCTGGCTCTCACCAAGGTTTACTAATATTTCGACCAACACCTTCCAAGTTCATGAATTAACGCCTCGTATAATGTAAGATCAATCTGCACACAAACACATTTGTACTCAATGACAGATACTGCTGCAACTATGTTTTAGCAAACTATCACAGCTAGGTTATTTACACCTGCAGAAACGACCCGAAATAAAACCTGTGCTCACTAGAACCTGACGGATGAGTGATCAGTTGGCCGATGTGAGCCTTTCACAGACATATCACTATCAGCTGATATAAAAAATGTACGTTTACAGAACAAGATGTAAATTGATGATACAATTATATATCGAAAATGTTTTTCGGAATTCAAGTTTAAAATATTTGGTTGTTTATGTCTTACTTTTATTTGTATAAAATTATAGTTCCCAATTTAACTGTAAAATGTCAGCCTCAAACACATTTCTCTTTCATAAGGGTCTGAAAAGGAATGTCTTATGGAATTATTGCAAATAATAAATACAAATAACATTTTGTACATTCGGTTTAGTCCCCCCACAATCCATGTCAGTCAGTCTGTAATAGATACAGTACATGTTTGATATAAGCAAAGTTCTATCAAAACAAACTGTCAGAAAAGAAGAAAAATAATTACCCAGGTCGAAATGTGAATCAAAAAGCTACTTAACATTGAACCCACAGCGAAAATGAAAACTCAATTTGTTGATTTATAGAAAATTACTTCTACTCTTATGACAGATTAACTGTTGAAATCACTTATCAAGCAAACGTGTTCTTTTTCCAGCCTCTAAAATGTGACGAGTTACTGCTTTTCTTTGTCTTGATTACAAAATAAATGTAATTGAATGGCACTGTGTAATTTAAATAGATCAACCTGTGCACTAAGAAAATCTGACATTTTAAGGACTCCGCAATTAATTTATTAATACAAAAATAATCATTAGATGGACGGATAATTAAAATAACTGTTGAGCACAGCCCTGCATTTAAGGGTGAATAAAACAGTAAATTGTAATTAGGTTTATGTTCGAGAGTGTGCACTTACCAGAGTTGTTTCACTTTACTATCACTTTGTGATTACAAAAGAGAAGGGAGTTTATTTCTTGATAATGTAGAGGGCTTCTGCTGTCTAATCTGAGGCGAGTGAAAGTGAATGAACTGAAAGTGCAGCGTGACCAGTTGGTTAAAAGTGAAACAACTTAAAGTGCACAAATGCGCACACACCTAGAGAAAGGCAGGCTGATGGAGGTGTGGGAGAGCAATACAGATGGAATGAGAAGGAAAAAAATTAGGGGGGTGAAAAAAATGAACCAAAAATTATGGGTCATTGTGCCAGCACAGTGCACACAATTAAGCATCGTCCAGGTGCCGAGAGCCTCAGCAATTACAGCCCAATTAATGCCAGTGGCATGATTACAGTTACTGCTAAGGATAAGTACGCTCGGCCCCGCTCAGAAAGAAAGAGAAAAAAACTGAAGAAGAGCTGGTAATTGAATTCCTGCTGTATCTGAGAGAGGAACATGGGTGAGGGTGGGAGGCTGTAAGAAAGTATGAAAGACACAGACTCTGAGCTGAGATTGGCTCCTTGGCTGTCTCAATCAGCTCTTTTTATCTATTCATGATATCTAAGACTGACCTCAATTTAGCTCTTAAAAGCAGCTGGGCTGAAGAATCCACTCCTCTTTACATGGACGATATTAGACTTCACTCTTTTTAACCTATTTTCAGTAAATCCTTTTCTCACTGAGCAGCCTCTCCTTTACACAGGAATTCAGCATCTTTTGTCGAATTGCATGTGATGTGGAATTGTATTGGTAGCAGTGGAGAGACAATTTGCTGAAGAAGGCTGTGTGGAACAATCGAAAAGCTCAGGTAGAAGCTCACCTAAACCAACTTAACTGGTCCACATCTGGAGACATGACTAAACATCTGTTACAAACACAAACATCTTGATCGATAAAAAACCTGTTGAGACACTGTTCATGAAAAAAAAATCATGGCTAACATTTGACATGTCAACTTTTTGATGACCTGCTAAATATTGGACAGATAAAGGTGCTACATCACACAGATATAACATGGTGTAATAGGCGTGCTAAATTACTTATTATTTGGGCCACAATGGCATTATAAAATTCTAAATATGAGAGGGAGTGAAGCTTCAGTATAGATCAGGGGTCTCCAACACGTCGATCGCGAGCTACCGGTAGCTCGCGGGCAGGTTTTCAGTAGCTCGCCTGATAGGTTGACCGAAAAAAAATAAATAAAAAAAAATAATAATAATAATAAAAAAAATTTAAAAAAATTATATTCCGACGACAGTAAATGCACCTCATCTCACTTACATTCACATATATGTCACATTGGTGTCCGGTGTAAATGTAGCCAAAGTGACGTTGTGACGTTGAGTGACGTTGTACGCTCGCTAAGCTAAAGTGAGGAGTTTGGTGGTATTAGCAGAACTTTACACAAACAACAAAGATGGAAAACCAAGGTGGCCAAATCAAGAAAAAGCAGAAAACATACAATTTCCATTTGGAGTGGGAATGCGAGTTCTTCTTTACTAGCGTGAAGGACAAGTGTGTGTGCCTCATATGCGGGAGCAGTGTTTCGGTCAGCAAAAGAGGTAACGTGGAGCGCCACCACACTCAAGTCCACGGTAACTTTGCACGGGATTTTCCTGCAGGCAGCACTCTACGGACTGAGAAAGTGAACCAGCTGAAAGCAAACCTTAAAAAACACCAATGTTTATTCCTCGGACCGACGAAGAAAGCCAACGCGGCCACGGAGGCATCATTTAAAGTGGCGCACATTTTGACAAAGCACAAGAAGCCATGCACCGATGGCGGGATGGTGAAGGAAGCAATGACAGCGGTGGCCGACACATTATTCAAGGACCATAAAAGTAAGACTGAAATCATGTCCGCTATCGCTGATGTACAGCTTGGCGCAAACACAGTGGCACGGCGAGTGTCTGCGCTCTCTGCCGATGCAGTGGGTCAGTTGGAGCGGGACATGATTAAATGCAAATGGTTTTCAATTCAATGTGACGAGTCGGTGGATGCGGCTGATACCGCTCAGATGGCTGTGTTTGTCCGGATGGTTTTCGAAGACGCTTCCACTAGAGAGGAGTTTTTGACGTTGCTTCCACTAAAAACCACAACCAGAGGAGTCGATATTTACAACGTTGTGAAAAAGTACTTCGTTGAAAATAACGTGCCTATTGAAAAGCTGGTGTCTATTACAACAGACGGCGCACCACCTATGACAGGACGCCACTCAGGATTTATTGCACTGTGCAAGGCCGACCCGGACTTTCCTAAAATTGTGAACTATCACTGCATCATTCACCAGCAGGCTATATGCGCCAAAGTCATGAGATGTGATCATGTGATGACACCTGTCATTAAGATCATCAACTCCATTCGCGCAAAGGCCAAGCAGCACAGAAGCTTCAAACTGCTCCTCCAGGAACTGTCTGCTGAACACAGTGATCTCCTTCTCCACACTGAGGTGAGGTGGCTGAGCCGAGGAAAAATACTGCATCGCTTCTGCTCATTGCTGAACGAAATCAAGGCTTTCATGGAGTCAAGAGAGGAGGACACTACACTTTTGTCTGATGCTGAGTGGCTGCTTGATCTTGAGTTCCTGACAGACATGACAGAGAAACCCAATCAGCTCAACACCCAGTTACAAGGTAAAGACAGAACAATTTCTGACATGATCAGTGCTGTTAAGGCTTTTAAAGCAAAACTGTCATTCTACCTCCAGCAACTGAAAAACAAAAGACTGCAACACTTCCCAACAGTAGTTAAGATGTTAGATAGCCATGCGGGGCTGACTTTGTTTTGGATGTCAATAAATATTGTGACCTCATGTCAAAGCTAGGCCAGGAGTTTGAGGATAGGTTCAATGATTTTGATAAGCTGGAGCCATGTGTGGCATTCATTGCCAACCCATTCATGGAGGTAGACATCACAGAGATTTCAGTAAAGATGGCTGAACTGTTCACTGTCAATCCTGTGGAGATGGAGATGGAGGTTATAAATCTCCAGAATCATGTTCAGCTTAAGTCTCAGCAACACTCACATCATTTCTGGAGCCTTTTAGACCCAGAAAACTACAAGAACATTCACCAAGCAGCACTTCAAATTTCTGCTTTATTTGGTTCGACATACCTTTGTGAAGCTGCTTTTTCTGACATGAATGTCATCAAATCTAAATTCAGAACAAGACTGACAGATGAACATTTAAATGACTGTATTAGAGTGAACCTGAGTGCATACACTCCAGCATACACCTCTTTGGTGGACTCCATGCAGTGCCAGTCATCTCACTAAGTTTTAAAAAGAGTGAGTGTACTAATGTTTTCTTGGACCTTTGATGTTGAGTTATTGAGTTATTGTTATTGATTTGAGTTACTTTTGATAAGCATTGTGTATTGCAATTTCAAACGTGTACAAACAGAAGGACTCCATGCAGTGCCAGTCATCTCACTAAGTTTTAAAAAGAGTGAGTGTACTAATGTTTTCTTGGACATTTGATGTTGAGTTATTAAGTTATTGTACTAGAGTTATTTTTGATAAGCATTGTGTATTGCAATGTCACACGTGTACAAAGAAAAGCTTAAGTCAGTTGATTAATAAATATGTGTGATGTGATGCAAGTAGCTCTTGGCCACTTAATTTTTTTCTAAGTAGCTCTCAGTTGAAAAAAGGTTGGAGACCCCTGGTATAGATGATGTGACCATAGAGGAGATTCTACTGTCATATGGTATTGTCAGATTGCTCAACCATTTCTCCATTTTTAAACTTACATATTCAGAGTATATTACTGGAAAAACTGTCTATGGCCAACCTTTAAAATCAATTTAATAAAAAGAAATATAACCCAACAATGCTGTCAACATGTGGACCTATCTGTACTTGTTACATAATTAAGTATTTTGTACTCATGGGATGCCTTTTTTAATTTCTGCCTAAGTACTGCTTCAGTATGTGTATCCAGGATCACACACACAGCCACAAGTTTATTTATTTAACAACAAATATCATTTTCTTTTTAATTTATTTTATTATTCTAATTGCACGATTCTAATGACCGTTGCCCCTGTTTGTTTGTCAGCAGGATTACCCAGCTGACTTCCACAAAGCTCAGTTGAAGGATGGGACATGGGCCAAAAAAGAACCCATTAAATCTTGGCACAGATTCAAACAATATCCAGGATATTTTTCCAATTTCTTTAACATTTTTATGACATTTTCACCTATTTCCCAGGGAATAATTCATGGTTATTGATGAAATAAAAAATCAGAGCATGGTTGGGGGAATGATATCTAATAGAATGCACAAGTTGAGGTGGCTGGTTTGAATAAATTCAATAGGCCCCTTAAATTTAAGGGGACTGTTGTGCCTTGGTGGACGTCTGCGCGCTGCTGAGTGTTTCTAGTTAAACACTTACTTTACCTCCTCAAGTATCAAAAACTTTAAAAATAAAAAAGGGATTAACAATCTTTTGTCAAATGGACATGCCATCAGCATGTGTTGAGGGGTCATGAGTCAGCTTTACTTGGATATAGAGTCACAGCTTAAACTATGCATATGGAATTTTAGAGATACTGAGAAGATTCCACTGCATTTATACTGACAGTTATTATTTTAGATGTACGACTCTTTACACACATTCCCACTTTTGTTCACACTCAAACCTCCTCACCATCTTAATAAATACAGTCTTTGGTTGTTTAAAAATCGCCTTTGTATAGTCTGCAGCCACAAAGGACACAAACTCACACACAGGTTTATTTTTCTTCCTATTCTAGTTCCACACAAATGCACAGAGTGGCACGTCTTGGCCCTGCAACAGAGCAAGCAATAATTACTCATTCAAATGAACATGTCAGGACTGACGACAGACAAGCCCTCCCCCCCTGCCACACACATACACACCCTTCACACTTCAGACAAAAAAACACACTTGGCATAGGCACAAATGAATATGAATATGAATACACACACACACACACACACACACACACACACACACACACACACACACACACACACACACACACACACACACACACACACACACACACACACACACACACACACACACACACACACACACACACACACACACACACACACACACACACACACACTTCATGTCGCAGTGTGGGAGAGATCCATCAACAGCACAGCAGGCAGACAGGCTCCATACGGTAGCGCTGTTCTAAGCTGGTCCTCACTGTACGCCTGCCATGTATCAGCTCAGCAACACACACACACACACACACACACACACACACACACACACACACACACACACACACACACACACACACACACACACACACACACACACACACACACACACACACACACACACACACACACACACACACACACACACACACACACACACACACACACGTGTACATGCACATACACACACAATTTATTGAAACAGAAATGCAAAGCTCAGATATGGAGCAGTAGTTTTTATGATTGACAAAGCGACTGCGACTGTGAAAAATCACAAGACATCTGTGTGTGTGTGTGTGTGTGTGTGTGTGTGTGTGTGTGTGAGACAGTAAGCTAGTGACACACAGACTTGGAGGCAGTGGCAGAGATGAAAAGCAGAGCTGGAGTGAAAGAAGCAAGACGGCAAACAACAATAACAAGGAGGGGAAAGAATATATAACATGCGGCAGAGCATGTTATATATTTATTGCCGGTTAAAGTGGGCTGTAGGGGCCGGGAGATAATACTGTCTTAATACAGCAGGTGCAATAGGTTGCAGAGGATGACTCAAGTGTATCTGTGTTGTGCTTAATCACAGTTTAATCACAGTTTGAGTCTCAAACGGCCACAGAAGGTCTCACTACAAAATACAGAACTGAATCGTCAGAGCCTCACACTGTCCACGTGTGAGGCTCTGACGATTCACAAAAAACAATCTAATATAATAAAACACACACTCTGTATTATATACACTGCTCAAAATAATGAAGGGAAGACTTAACACCAAGTCAGTTAAACTTGAGGAGAATCAATCTGTCCATTTAGGAAGCACAAGTGATTGTGAATCCATTTCCCTTGCTTGGTGCAATTGAAAGTGACAACAGGTGCAATGCAGGCAAAAGCAAGCAAAACCTGATCCAGGTCTCGAAGGAGATCCCCAGGACACATCCCCAGATTCATCAGGAGCATGCCCAGACGTGGTCGGGATCATACAGGCACGTGGAGGCCATCCACAGAACTGAGTCACATTATGAGTTGCCTCAGCAAGTTGTATCAGTCTGTGATTTCTTTCTTTTACTTGGATTTTTCAGTGTGGTTTTGAATCAAGCCCTAAATAGGTTGATGATTTTGGTTTCCATTGATCGTCAAGTTTAATATTTTGTTCATCAAGATCTCAGCAAAATAACAATTCATCAGTTGCTCTAATAATTCCTGTCTGAAAAAATCTTTCATTTGATCAATTTCACACTCTGCATTATTAAGATAATTTAGGTACTTGGTACTATTAAGGGGCTAAAGAAGTGCAGTGTTGCACTCGGCTGTGGCTGAGTGGAAGAGCGGCCGTCCTCCAACCAGAAGGTCGGCAGTTCAATCCCAGTCTTCCCCATCTACATGACAAAGTGTCCTTGGACAAGATGCTGAACCCTGAATTGCCCCTCATAGAATAAAAAAAGGATACGTTCAATATTAATAAAGTATTAACAAACAGGCAACCAGCACTTTGCAATTAGTGGGGGCGGGACAGTGTGCCTTAACTGTCAATGTGCAAACCCAGTCAAACATTTACTTTTCCACAGTCCTCAGATAAACTACAGCAGCGGTCGACAGGCCTGGCCTGCTAGATGATTTTGATAATTTCATTATTTTTTATTTCACTCTATGAAAAGGATGGGTAATGAGCTCCGTGATGGCAACATTCATAGAATCACTTGCTCTTATGCAACTTACTAACAAAGTAAAAATACAACGGGAAGCAAACAAACAATTCCAAATAAGTTTAGGGAAAGGTTGTTGGTCGTTCACCACCCTGTTAGTAGGCCCACTTCATCCCTTTGAGCAGTTTCATTGTTGCTGATGAGGTCTGATGCCATTGTGTCATCAGCAAACTCAATGATGCGGTTGTAGCTGAAGGATGTAGGGAGCAGCAACTGTCTGTTCCTTCATACGTGTGAGATTGACGACTTAAGAATTCAGCTGAGACACCTCTTGTGTAGACACACTAGGTGGATCTGTTGTAGTGTAGAAAGCGTTTCTGCATAGTGTAAGAGATAACCCACGTAGATGGCAATAATGCTCCACCCTAACTATACATGTGAATACAGAGCCAACAGAGTTTTCACATCGAGAACTGCGATGGTCACCATGGTAGGCTTTTGGATCCAGACTCTGGGCAGTAGTGGTCTTGGAGTAGAGCCGCAATATCAAGCTCCCACCAATACATGAACTTCACGGGTCTCAAGTCAGTCTCAAGCTGTCAATTCCCCCCTGTTTTATAAAAACTCAAACAATTTAAACCAAAATTATCAGAAACATGTCAATTGATAATATATCATTGTGAGGGGAGATTTTTTGGTTTACACTTTAACTTTTTAGTTGGGTCCGATGACTGTTGGATTTTACAAGCGTTCTGAACAATGTCAGTTCTGTAAAAGTTTAAATTGAATCTAGCATTATCTACGATTTTTGACCTCAGCATAATACTATCATAATCTAACTCCTGGTGGTAAATACAATGTTTGTTGCTTTTGTTTCAGAGAGTTTCTGTTATTTCAAATAAGAGAAGCAGTATACATTCAGACATATATTAAAAAGTCCCAAATATTGTGTTTTTACAGATAACAATTTGTTGAAAAGTATTGTCTGTATTTATATAGAGCTTATAGTCGTGATGACCACTCAGACTGCTTTATAGTACAGTTTTAAATTCACACACATATTCATATGTTAATTTGTGGTTCAGTATCTTGCCCGAGACAACCCTTTTTTTACATACCTGTGGTGTCCATGTTATGGCCAGGGGGAGGGGCAGGTCAGCAGAGCATTCAGGGCCCTCTGCAGGGTGCTGTAGGGTGCAAAGGATGGGACAGTTATCAGTTTTTGTTTTTGTTTCTGTGAGTCTTACGCTCAGACCACACTGGACGTGTGAGTGACATGTGTGTTGCAGAACATCTTACTTTTCCTTCTGGAGTACATTATAAGGTTAGAGCTGCCACACTGTCTTTCTCAATGTAACACATGGTTCACAGCAAAATAGACAGTGGAAATGACCGTTTCCCCACAGCTTCATGTCTATATCTGAAACTTAAGAATTTGCAGCACTTTCTGTACCTGCTTAAGTAAAAGGAAAACTCAAAGTAAAATCATTTCTGTTGACTGAATCCATTAATTTGTTTTAACAAAGTATTTACTGCTTTTATAGGACCTAAGATGCATGGCTTCATAGCATAGAGTTCTGGCATTTACTAAAGTACAAAGGCCTACAGGAAATACAGTACTCATAGCATAACCCTGAAATATCAGCCCCGCAGCAGACACACTCCCTGTATGAACAGCAGAGGCCCTCGAGAAACAGCAGATCAGTGACAGCGAAGTGTAGATGTCACATGCTACTCACGCACCTAGTATGGGTCAAGTTTAAGGAGGGAGGACTAGGTGGGCAACAAACTGTCACCTTTTTCTCTGAGGTCCCTTATTTCATCAGAAACAGTGTTTTCGTTCAATAAATATTCGTTCAATAAATATTCCAATCATCCCAATCATTTTAAAATGTTTGCGTCAACACTTCCCTTAATCAGTACTGATCCTTGGAGGCTTTTAATGTAGAAGTGTAGATGCCATGGAATTTTCCATTATGAACTGACCAGCTATTAAAGCAAAGGGCCATTCGAACTGTGCTTTAATAGCTAGTGACAGCAACTGTTCTTCATTTTCTGGGAGTTATTAGTTGTCACTCAGCCATTTGAATGTGATCTGTCATTGCTGTTCAGCCAAAACTTCATTAAAAGTCATCAAGAAGACACTTGTTTACAACATTAGGATCCAGATTTCCTCCCTCCTTTCACCTTCAACAGCATACTACTCCTCGTCCTCTCCCCACGCTCTTCTTCCCTCACTCCCCCTGCCAGCCCAGCCTCTATGTGTCCGTGCCAGTGCTGCCTCCTCCCCTAGCTGTGCCTAGTGAGGGATGACCTGGTGCTGGATCTGATGGAAGCAGCTGGAACGTGGGGAGCTCTCCAAGCTATTTTTACCTGGTGCCAGAGGGGTGAGGAGGGCCAGGTGGGCAGGTGGGCACAGAGTGGGGTCCCGCTACCCTTCCATGTCCCCAGTGCATGTCATCCAGGCTTTGGAAAGCATCACCTCACCATGCCTCCCACCCACTTTTCCCTAGACTTTGCAACAGCGATGTGCGATACTAACAATTCTGCCAGCTGCTAGACGTTCGATTCTGACTCAGATTTTGAGAAAGTTCCAAAGTGCCAGGAGTGAAAATCATATATTTTATTGTATAGTAAAAATGTAATTCATTCTTTAACCTCAATACGTTTCATTGCATATTTTCTTCCATTTGATCTCCTGCTTCCGGGCACATTAGGAAACCTGACCATACGATGTTGTCCACAGAGTTTAGATGTTCTGTGCTACATCACAGTCACGGTGAGTTATCATATCTTTCCTCCTCATCTCCAGTTTGACCTAGATTTATGTTTGCAGATGTAAATCACTCATTTTCTGTCGGTAAACTGAACATCCGAAATATGTTTGGTAAAGTTAACCTGGTTGGATTGTTATGGACAGTCAAGCTGTGGAGTGTTCCTTTTGATGATGAATAATTGTGAAACAAATTAAACCCAAGAAAACTGTATCTGTGTCCAAATGTGTCTCCTACCTTCGACTTGAGTTTGATAGTGAGAATGTGCTGCCTCCCAGAAGAGTCTTGCGCCTTCAGTCTCAGTGTTCGGAACTCTGTGTCTATGAAAAGCAGCCTGAAGATGGACACACACACAAACACACACAATTCATACACGATAAATCAGAGAAAGGTGCCGACAACACTGTGTAGTGACAACAGCCATTATCCATCATTAATCACAGCAGCAGAGAGCCATATTGAGATATCAACTCTGCCTTCAGATTTATTACTTTGGGTACAAAAGTGGAGACATCAGGTTACATCCAATCACACCCAAATCCAGCAAAACATTAACGACAGGATGTTTTCCTCTAAAATTCTGATTAGCACTCTTCTCCAGCGAGAGCTTTTTTAATGCTTTAATGTGGAATATAACAAACCAAATCATGTTGAGGGTGAGAGCATTTCATGCAGAGTCACTAGGAACACAGTTGATTTAATTCGTTCAAACAAAACTGGTGGAAACACACTGATTGTATGAACACTATGTTAATACAATAATAAAATGTCATCACAGGTCACTTCAGCCAATTTCCTAATACATTGTTCTAATACAGCTTTCATGGAAGGATACGATGAAGATGCAACTGTACACTATTCTACATCGATTAATTTAGAATAATTGTGAAGAACAGAAACATATTTGATTGGAAATATTCCTCATGCAACTCACATGCCTATTTAAAACTAACTGAATATGAATCCATTCAACTAATCCATCGGCTTACTCTACTATAATTTCTTTACTGTGGGTAATGGTACGCCTGATATATCTTTGGGTTAATTTCATTGGCTAATATTGGCCTATCCCAGTCACAGATAAATTGATATTGGCTTATATCTGCATTTTTTTCCTTATAGAACATAATGTGGAAATATAGTTTGGTTTATTTCTGAAATTGTAAAAAATATGTAAATATGTACATTTTAAACAAAGACAAAAGATACTTTATGCTACATTTAATATAAATACACATAAATATATCATGTGTATCACCAACAAATTGATGTTGGAGTAACTCCTTTAAATTGGTGGCAGCAGTCCCAAAAAGGCAGTTTTTGCTGGACTCTGTGTTTCAAGCAAGTTTAACGTTCAGTCTTCACACTCTCATTAGCACCAGATATTTGTAGAAGCAGGCAGATGATTTCAGTGAAAGGCTTGGGTAACCTCCCATAGACTATCTGGCCAGAACCAAACAGCAGACAGAAGCATTTAGCATATCAATAGCTAGATGTTTTCTCAGGAGTTGGTGGACACCCTAGACTCAAAATAAAGATGGACGAAGCATTGCCACGTCCTCCCATTATTCCAAATCGGCCAGCTCCAGCTATATGATTTCCATCTTAAAATCCAATCATAATGCAGGCAGAAATTAGATGAGAAATAAATGGTAATAGACATCTTGACAGGAAAGGACTGGACAATCGACTGTCAACAGGAAGAAACCTGTCCAACATCCATTTGCAACCAAGTTAAAATAAGTGACACTACAAGGATTTTAGCAGCAAGAAGATTCATATTCCAGCTCCCGTGAATGTAAATCTTAAAATGGCCTTCAGGTAGGATGTCAATTTCAAGCAAGAGTCAGCTGGTAAATCAGCCCCCCCCCCCCCCTATATATTATAAGCTAATTAGAAAAAAACGTTTCGACTGGCTAAGGACAAAACACTGATGTGGCCTAAGCATGCATCAACGCTGCTGTCAGATTTACTGCTGCTTAAGTCTATCTCTGGTCGACTAAGACTTGAAGACAACACACTAATCTTTAACAAAGGGTTTGAACAGAACTCCTCCAGATTTACAGTACAATATGATTGGCGCTCTGTGTTGAAGCTGACATCGCTGTATATCAGCTGAGGATTTATGGAGTGATGTAGAGGAGTGTGATGTGAGCGGCTTGCTCACGAATTACACTCACACACACACACGCACACACTTAGGGAAGTGATGGAATGATGGGAAACGGTGTCAGATTTGCCCAACTCATAAAAATGTCTACTCGTTCATACGCTTGCAATCAAATGCCTGTGAAGGGCGACAGTTGAAGTGTCATACGCACACTTACATCTACACTTACATACACATGACATCATCTTCATGCCAATTCGACAAAGTGTAGTTTTCCTGGAACTTGAACTTATAGATAGAATTTCTCTCAGTTTCACCTCCATCACCCTGTATCTCTAGGGTGTGGGCCCCACACACAGACACCCTTCCCAAATGTTAGGGTGTGTCGATACTGATCTCAGTGCTTATCAGGCCAAAAACAGGCATGCTATACAATGTATACATTTAAGTATCAACAAATTTGAGTTAGACAGCCCTTCATTTAATCCAATAATGATTAAATCAGCTTACTTAATACAATTTTCCGTTTTAGAGAAGAGTTACTGTTGTTCTTGTTGACTTACAAAGACACTGCATTTTGCTCACAGTTGCTGTGAGACTCAATCAAAAAACTTTGGCTGCATTCAGACTTCCAGAAACTCACGTTTAATGTAATGCAATGAATCATATTTGATTTGTTAAAAATGTCGCTAACATCAACCCCAAACCTTCAATAAATGTATTGACTTTATTGTGGTCTCCCCCAATTTTGTAAGTTCAAAATATATCCAATAGAAACAACTTATGAATCTAAACAAGAAAGCTTTAAAGCAGACGCATACTGTCTACTACATTCATCCCACTGATGTGATTGTAGTCAATTGGTTGCATCAAGCATTTATGAAGTGCTTAAGAGGAAACTTGAAAATATTTTTTAATATATAAATATATTGTGATGTTGCCTTAAAATTTCCCATTATTTAGGGGCCATGTCAACAAGCCATGTGACAATGTGTATAACGTTGTATATCTAAATTTAAACTATTGAGATTATTGAAAACAACCCAGACCAGTACTCAGTATCAACCAACTTTTAAGTTTTAGGTCTGTACAACTGTATTGACAGTGAACAAGTCATTGGTGCATAACTAATACACACATTTCCATCCTTCCTCTCTTCCGGGGTCTTATGCCAGGATATCAGGGACTAGCTCACGCCCATAGTTGGCCATGATGGAAACAGCATGACAGTCAGATGTCCTGCTGGGAAGACTGATGAGAGCATCCCATTTACAACTCCACAGCCAAGTGATCTGCTTCCACACAGTGCACACCACGCTCATTTGTGCTTGCACGCGTGTGCATGTCTTTGCATTTGTGTGTGTGTGTGTTGAAAAATGATTCATGACCACCGATATCAATAGATCTGTAACTATAACCCAATAACTAAATATGAGGAATTCGTATTGTTTTGCCAATAGCAGATAGTTGAGTGTGATGACATGCACAAGACATATATAACTTTATTCATCGACCAGGTTTACAGCATAAACTTTTCTGATTGGGACATTATAATTACTTACTGGGTGTACCTGTACAGCTGTTTAACTCCCAATACCATTTGTGTTTGGACTGAAATAATATAAAAAACAAGAATTTAATAACTGAAAACCTTTCACTCCCTCAGCCAAGGCCTGCTTGGCCCAACATAGCCTGCCATAGATCTTAATATCAGTTTGCAAATTACAATAATATAATCCTTAAATTTGCACACAAGGGGCCTGTGCTTTTTGCTATCTCCCTCCTTCCCTTGAAGACATTGTTTGGAAACATGATGAAACTTTTCACTGTTTTACTGACATGACTATATTGTACCTGTAAAGCTCATTGATCTTTCCAAACGCCTTAATTAAAAAATGTCTATCCAAAATGAAACATATTGATAAGCATGGATTTTCTGCAGTAAAATATTGATAAATCAAATATATTATTTGTTGGACCAGCCAATAGGGGTTATTCTTTAAGAATTTGAATGCTTTGAGAGCTCACCTATCAAAGACATTGGAGTGACTTTTGATTCCTCTCAGAAATTCCAGTCTTTTGTCAAGAGGATTATTAAGACTGTAGAGCATTGTTATATAGCTACAATTGGTCTTGTTCTATCATTGTGATGCTGGAAACAAAATGCTTTTATTCATATCTTCCAGACTTAATTATTGTAATTCCTTTTTCTCTAGTCATCCTATAGTATGTCTTCAGCCCCTTCAGAATGCTCGAGCTGGAATTTCATCTTGTTACAGCTGATTCTGTCCAATCTTCAGAATTTTAAGGTTTTTCTTTTAACTATAAAGCCTGGATTCAGACCAGATAAAACATTCACACACCTTTTAGGAAACAAGTGCATCAGAAAGTAGTAATACTCAACTTTTCTCATCGTGGTTCTCCTCTCATTCCTTCAGTTAATTACAAATCAGTTAGCTTCAGAGCCTTTGGCTGCCTTCATTCACATCATTAGAAACTATCATGTCAATAATGCCACTCCATCACCTTACCAAAGCTTATTTAAATGTCATGTTTGTAATACCATTGATTTATTATATAAAAACTTTAAATAAATTGATTGCCAGATGATAACTGTAGTGGAAAAATAACTAAGTGTAGTGGAAAATAGCTAAGTGTGGTTGAAACCTATTTCATAGTTGAAGAGTAACTTTTTGCATACCTGTCTAAGACTACATGACCTGAACTGTTTATGACCTGAAACCTGTATGACCTTTCTATATACCTGTTTGACCTTTCCATTAGTTATTGACAGTCCAAAGAACCCAATGGAAATGTAGCAAATCATTTATTCCTGTGCCTTAGTTCCAGTCTTAAAACTATGACTACAGAACCAGTCTGAACTGGCTCAGGCCAACAGCCTTGTCATCCTATATAAGGACTTTGCATTTGACTGCTCTCCATCTTCACTCTGAGATCCTTAGGACTCTCGGTGGGTTGATCCTTTCTGCAGAAAGCCCCTTATTAAATACACGTAGATGACTTTGTTGTTTACAGCCTCTCCTATTTTCAGATTTCCATCACATAGCACTGTGATAATAGGAGACCATGTTGTGTACATGCACTAAGAGTGCCAGTCCATAATGAGCCCAGACAGATCCTGGGCCATGTTTGGGGTCACCAAGTGATGGCGGCTGAACTACTTGACCTAATTTTTGTATTTAATTAATACACAGTATGCCATCTCCAGCCAATTAAGATGACCATGCTCTAAAATGCAGTAATGGAGGCCGAAAGAGAGAGGGAGTGACTCACTTACCTTGCCCAATAAGCAGGAAGCATAACTGCTGAAAACCCCTGGCGGCTATTAGCACGGCCCATACAAATTAAGACGCAAACGAAACTGGAGGGCCTTGGAGATTGAGGTTCACTGTGTATAATGTCTCGTAACCGCAACATGACACTGAAAATGATGTTCATCTCATCTCCAGCATAAAGCATACCTTCACCTCCCCTTCTCCTATTAAAACCTGAGACTCTTCAATTAGAGCCATTTGCATTCGCTAATATCATAATTGTAGCCATGGTCATTAATAGGAAAGTGGAAAATGAGTGTAGTAGTCAAGGCTTAATCCAAACTGGGGGAGAACACGTATCTCCTCCATAGCAATCACCAACCCCGCCTCCCTCTCCCGATGAGTGGAGACGACGGCGTTAGCTGAGCCTGTCACCGCTCATGGCCTGGGAGTCATTAAATGTAACCTTGATTTAACTATAACACAATAACTAAAAATAAGGAAAGTCACTAAGAGTTATTTGTAAATGGGCAATGAGCTGTTGTTGTGGTTGTGTTGCCGCCTACTTAATCAGTTTAGAGTGCAGGCAAGAAAAAAGTCACCGCTAGAAGGTAGAGCAGGTCATCCTTAAACCAAAAGGTCGGCAGTAAGATCCCAGTCTCCCCCATTCTGTGTGCCAAAGTGTCCTTAATGTCATTACTGTAAACTTACATACATATTGACATACAGACAGTGGAGTTCACCATAAACAAGAGTGAGGTGAAAATTCTGGGCCAGATAGTGAACCCCAAATTGCTCCTGACAGCTTTTTTAGCAGTGTATGATTGATTTAAGATAGAGAAAGTGCTGCTGATTGTGTGTGTGTGAATGGGTGGATGGCAAAGCTGTGCTGTAAACGGCTTTGAGTGTTCAACAAGACTAGAAAATAGCTATAAATGTACAGACTACCATTAAAACAGTGGCGTTTTGTCAGTATATAGACGCCTACATTTGTGCAAAAGAAATAATATCAGTAAGGTACAGTTTCAATCATTTCCTTGATTCTGGCTTAAGAGTTCTTATAATGCCACATTATATTCAAGGTTGCAGAAGCTGAATTCCCTTGAACAGAGAAAAGGAAAAAACATGAAACATGAAACAAGCGCCATCTGCAAGTTTGTCTGGAGGCAAATCACTTTCAGTGAATCCTAGCACCATGTAAGTGGGGAAGGGGAACAGGGAACTTAATTTCATTATCGCTTGATTCTCGCTGTGAGGCAATTTAAACAACTGTTTGCATTTAGAGGCAATTCATTCAATAGCACTGCAGAGGTAGTTTATTGTTGTCGTACTGATAATAGTTACATTTTTATGTTTAAGGACCACTTTGAAAACCAGATGGATTATCAGTGGACGCTTATTCTGATACGTTTAGGAGAAATAAATACGGTGCAGATAAAAATACAAGCTTACAAGCACAATCGTACAAGCACTTGCCAGGACTGCAATCAGGGCAAGTAAACATGCTTCAAGTGTGTATTTAAATTCAGTTAACTTCCAGCAAAGGAGAGACCCTAAAAACTGAGATTTTAAGCATTCCCACTGAAAACGGAGAAAAGTGAAGATCTGCTGCTGAGCACAGTCCACAGAACCCTGAAGCCATCAGTGCTGCACAAAGAGCTGACCCTGAACTGGAGAGAATCAGTTGTCTTTTTCATAGTTGTGAACGCGCCTCTTGTGGTGAACATGCTGAACAATGTCACTTACATCGATGCAGCTACAGAGCACTGGTCACCTGTTTACTCAAAGTTTATAATTATTAAATGTACAGACAAATAATTAAAGATTTCCAGAAATGAGCCTTTCTTACTTATGTTTGTACTGTAGATCAAAAAATACATCTTTAGGAATTTACTAGCAGATAACCACAGCATGATGATTTTAAGATTTGATCCACTCATAGTTGGTTGATGCCACTGTGAACCAGCAAGCCCCAGATGACACAGGTAAGCCACCTCTCAAAGTCAAATGTAAAGTTTTGCAGACAAGGGGGTCTCAACTTTCCCAACAGTTAATCAATTTAGTTTCTGATGCCCGTTTAGAAGCAGTGTTATTGCTCACCGAGGCCCACTTACTTGTTCCACCCAAGGGTCTCCATCTCAGAGATGAGCTGCGAGTAATACTGAGGCGGTGGGATGGAGCTGCACTCAGGTCGGCTCTTCAGACCCACTTCCTGCAACAACACAGAAGAGCGCCTCTTATTTTAAGCCCAGATTACTATGCAGATCACTGCACAACTTAACAACCATGCACCATCGTTTCTGCTAAAAGCAGATAAGATGAATACAAAAATGAAATCAGTGTCAATAGGTCAAATGCCTCTGTTTGGCGGCAAACATACAGGCTGTCACACTTTTCAATAATTTATCAAAAACATATACAGTATGTACATGTGTGCCTCGCCATCAAGGTTATTGATAGTGCCTCAAGGTTCTCATGTACCACCTAGTCTTATGGCAACAATGTCATGGTGAACGTGTTAACACAGCGTGTCCCTCTCCTCCTCACCAAGACAGTCTTCAGCTCCAGTAAGAAAGTGACAAGATCGGCCGACTGCTGCAGCCTCTGTGAGAAGTGGAAGAAAACAGAAAAAGGCATCCTTGCATGTGAGGATAATGAAGTGACAGTGTCTACTTTTTTCCTCTAGCCAGCCATTCAAATCAAACACAGCGTTTGTGATTAATGGGGGCTGCCACCAGCTTTAATAATTAATGATAGCTTAAAGGCTGTGAAAATAATGAACTTTGCAGCCCGGGGTGAAATATCAATCTCATCCAAATAACCCTGAGGGGCCACATAACAAATAGGGACATTTTCCAGGCGATGTTAATTAAACAGTGAAAAATATTTTTCTCTACTTCTGATTGAGGCAAGCCTTACGGGTGACAGAGAGCGCAGGAACGACGCCTGGCGAACACAAAGGAGCCGGAAGAAAAGGACATGACAAATACACAGATAAATAAATAAATACAGGAAGCACAGGACAATCAAAGCTGACTGACACAACACAACTGAAATGTTACGATGCAACAAGAAAGATGCTCAGTGTGTGTTTGTGTGTGTGTAGAGTTTACCTGCTTCACTATGGGCTCATATCCATGCAACAGGTATTTTAACTGCCAGCTGCAGTGCAACCTACAATACAGAGTTATGAACAGTTACAAACAACACAAAAACAGACAATATTCTGTAAATTAGTAGGGATTTACAATGAGACGTATTGCTCAACACACTAATATTAAACCATCTTTCACAATGTGAACATAAAACATCAAAGAAGATAGATGATAATTCTCACTTGGCCCGTTTGAGCTTGTGATCTGGTGGCAGCACTATTCTCAGTCTGAAATCTCGTTCCTACAAAACAACAAATGACAAGCAGACTGGTATTATACAAACAGAGAGCTCAACATTCAAAAAAACTAACTACATACATTAGAAATGCTTAAAAACAAAACTGACTCATGAAGGCAGCACAGAACTCTGTTGGGAAATTGGAAAATATGAAGTTCATCTATGTACAGCAGGACAAGTCTATAATATGGAACTTCACTTTTATTCAAGTCTGAATCAATGATATCAACTGTTTGATTCAGCAAAAGCAAGTAGTTAATATTCTCATTCTAAATAAACTAGAGCCCCTTTCTCTCTGTCCTTTCTATAACTTGCTTCTACTAGCACTGCCTTACTTTTAGTGGTGACTTGCTCAAATATAAATCCAAAGTTTGAGTGCCGTGGCCGAATTAACTACACAAGAACATCTAAATTTCTTTAAATGCATCCATTTCTCAGTGCAGAGTGGAGAGGCTTTCTTCGCAGAGCATTAACTAAAGTGGGTTAAAGTTGGCTCGAGTTAACTGAAGTTAGCAGGAGTAAGCCGAAGTTACCTGGACGGTGATGAATCCGTCATAGATAGTTCTGTCAGAGTTGAGGGGCAGAAGTATTGGGTTGTCTTTCACCAGTGACTCCATCGTTCAACCTCCAGCCACAGTCTCTCCTCAGCTGAAGTTCAGCAGCCTCACAGTTCACCGGTGAATTTGAAGTGACTCAGCAACACGGAGCCAACACGTACGTTCACATATTTCAACTAATGCAGATAAAACACCGGCTGCACAGATGTATCTTGGTTTTAAGCAGGTTTTAAGCTAGCATCAGCGTTAGCATTAGCATAGTGAATGAAAACTACACATTCCCTCCATGAAACATAAACAGCGACGTCACGCAGATGCCTTCACTACCTAGTAAAAACATCGGAATTCCGAGACACACGTTGGCGAGACGTTTAAAGGTCACTTTATTAAAGTATAGTTGTTTACTGTTTGTCGCATTAATTAAAAGGAAAGTTAAATCACCATCTGTATCTAAAGTTATTTATCACAGTTTCTGCCGTAGAACTCCTGTTTTCTTTTACTTGCATGACTCATTAGAAATTTGCATAAGCAATAACACAGAAATAGCTTTGAAATAACTTTTATTATTTATCCTGCTCAGGTGCTTATCTCCTGTTGTTCTTGATCGAAAGATGAATTTATGTGACAAATGAATAGAACAAATAATTCTGATAAAATAAGCCATAAAATGCATTGTGTTCAACTTGTGGCCTAAAGCTACAAAGTTCCAATATAATTGAGGTAATAATAACAAATGGATATTTATTTATTTGTGCAAATTACAAATGTTGCATAATGTTGAGTTGCTTAAAATGCCATATTAAGTTTATATAAATATAAAGTCAAATGTGGAGAATAATTCCTTGTAGACCATATGTATATTTAATGTCATGAATTAACAGAGAAGATGTGTTCTTGTAGGCGTCCTTCGGAGGCATCATTTGAATCCCCATGCCCTAGAAACAAATTCTCCAACGGGTAGACCAGTCCTGGTCAGACATATCCCAGGATTCATTTACCTGACGTTAGTCAAAGAGATAATGGTGCCGAGAGGTCCGATGCTTGAGGATCATGCTTCAACTCAACTGGAAGGTTCAAAATAAAAAACTCATGATAATTTGTGAAGTGTGTTGATTTTTAATTAATAAATAAAAATCAATAATAATTTTGCAAAGGTATGATTCATTCGAATTCCATCAAATTTTCCTGATTGTTTAGACTTTAAATTGAGTTTTTCTCTCTGATCAGATCTCATTTGACAGTTTTCTAAATCTGACAGTCACCACAGACTCTCAATGAAATGAATGGATAAATAACCTAGGTCAGTGTTTTGGTGGTAAAGACATTATTCAAGGAAATCACAGTAAAATGAATGCATGCATTGTTTGCTTCTGCATTGTTTCTGTGGTTACTTTATGTTAAAACCTAAGCTGCACTTTTATAAAAGCTAACATGAAAAGCGTGTCCTACAGATGTAATCTTTTTTCAGCTCCTACAGAAGCAGCTACACAATGTCTTAATATGTTAAAGCTGCATTAAGTGATAGTTTGTGGCCACCTGGGGGCAGCAGAACAAGCTGAAACCTTGACAATATAATGTAAATATATAGCTACAATTTTAGCAAACTGTTGCCTGTTTACACTTCCAGCCGTTATGGAGCAATATTATCTGCAGAGACATGTTTCGGACAAGCTACTACATTTAAGATCAGCATTCATTTACTTCCCATCTCTGCTTTGGTCTCCACCAACTCTTTTAGCTACTAAATGCTCTTCTCTGTCTTGACTCGACCCCAGTTTGGTCACATGTGTTTAGATCACATAGCTACTTAGTATAAGCTCATGCTGTATGTTCTTGTTCATTAATCTTACAAGGTGGTTTGAACAGGAGGGGCTTTTGACTCTGGCTCATGGTTATTATTGTCCGTTGCAAACTTAAATCTCAGCCAATTCCCAGCATAAAATTGCCTCGGCATATAGCAAATGGAATTGTGGAGATGTAGCAAATTCCTATTTTAATCCAATCACAACATGATTATACAGAAGGGCACTCCAACAATAGCCACTTGTCTTCCAGTTTCCTCCTGAGCCCGTATTCATTCGCGGAGCTGCGCGCTAGAGAGAGAGAGAATAGGAATGTGTGATTATACTGTACGGAGCCGCTGAGGGGAGTGTGTCAAAGCATGCATGCCACACAGTGTGCCTGGAGAGATTGATGTTTTTTTTCATCCACCTGCTTCAAAGCCATAAAAAGCCGGCTGATGCAAATAGAGAAAAAACCTAGCCAGGCAGATTCACAAACAAAAGAGGGAGAACCTCACTGCTCCTCTTTGCACGTCTGTTCTGGAGGAATATCTGAGTTTCTGTTGTGAGGCACACTGGGCTCAAATGAACACTGAATCTGACTCTTGTGTCTGGGAGCAGGTAAGTGCTGAATGCCCTTCTATTGTGCTCTTACGAGAATGGGAACAATTGAAGGATATCTTGGTGTGTTTTATTTTCTATACAATGCGTCTGCACTGTGGAAGTGGGAGAAAGCAGCAGCTGCAGCCCTCCTCCTCCTTTTTCTGTCTTTCTCTTTGGCTCACTCTCGTGTTCACAGAGAGTAAATCTGCAGGCGTGCTCTGTGGCCGGCTGACGGCACTCCAGTTGCAGAAAGGGGCATCAAAATGTTGCACCAGAGGATGGCAGAGGGGCAGATGCATGCAGGTGGTGAGCTCTTCTATTCTCTTCTGCTCGTCTTCTGTCTCTGTCTGCTTCTCTCCCTCCCTCTCTCTCTCTCTCTCTCTCTCTCTCTGTCTGACCGTCCTCCCTTCCGCTGCCTCCAGTGCTCGTCTCCGTTTGAGGGAGGAATGATCTATGTTGCTTTGATTATCGCTGGCCATGGTCACTTCTCTGGAATGCAATTGGCTGGAACTACACCGTGTGGGTCCTGCACCCTGCCTCTCTCTCTCTCTCTCTCTCTCTCTCTCTCTCTCTCTCTCTCTCTCTCTCTCTCTCTCTCTCTCTCTCTCTCTCTCTCTCTCTCTCTCTCTCTCTACTTCTTTCTCTGAGGGGTACCTCATCTCATCCGATGTGCCTTTTTATGTCTCTCTTGTTCTCTTCTTATTTTTTTTAACATGGTGTTTTGCATGTATCTGAATGATAATGGGATGTATTGTTTCCTGGACTGGAGATTGATTGAATGTCTTGACAGCAAAATTTGTGGCAGACATTCAGTAGTTTGTGCATGTCCAGGTCTAGATTATCTTTTGTCCTCTCTGAGCACCATTTTGAACATGTCTTTTTTTTCTTTTTATTTAGTTAAAAACACTGCATGATTTCTAGCTACTGTGAGAGGGTTCTTAGCTTTTCATCAGTTGTTTTTAGCCCAACCAATTTCTGTCAGAATTTTGTGTTTTTGCATCTTATATTTATTTATTATTGGAAAAAACCTTGAAATGCATTCAAACTCATAGATTTTGCATGTTATCTCTAAAGTAAATGTATTGACACTCTGTCAATGTTTTATGATTTTTCTTTCTTTCTTTTTTCTTTTTTTCTTTGTTATTGTAAGTTTGTATTTTAAGGATCTATTTCACCTCCTTTTGAAAACATTTTAACGCATCAATTCATGAGCAGACTGCATTCGGCGTCAGTTTAAACACAGCAGCGTTTTATTCAGCCCATACATTGACTTAACAGTGTTTTCATGTTTATTACTATGTCCCCTTTATCAACATTATATCACCTCACAAATTGATAACAGCAGCCACAGACTGTCTATTCTTTATTTTATCCAAGTGTGGTTAAGAGTGTGTTTACCTCCACAGTATGTGTGTGTGTGTGTGTGTGTGTGTGTGTGTCCAGATAAGTGGGAGTGTGGGGTGTGAAGTCTTAGCTGTGGATTAGAGACCTCACTGGCTCGTATCCAGCATGTCTGACATGAGATTATGGGAGTTTTAGGAGGGTGTCCGTCCTGCAGCCCGTAGGTGGAACTGAAGGGATCATTGTGTGTGAGTGTGTGTGTGTGCCAGTATTAGACCACAGCAGTCTGATGCTGTTACAGATTAAATAACTGATATTTAATGCAACTTTTTGAGCAAATTTGACGGTTTCTGACTGTGTACATCAGTTGAAAAAAAAAGAGTATGTGACATTTTATAATAAAGTTTATTTCCCAGTCTGTATTTTGACAAAACTCTATTTATGAAATGGCAACACCTTTTGAGGGAAAGATAAGGCCTCAGAGGCCTATGGGATATCATTGCATTTAGCATTGGACTTGCTGACAAAGAAGTGTGTGTGTGTGTGTGTGTGTGTGTGTGTGTGTGTGTGTGTGTGTGTGTGTGTGTGTGTGTGTGTGTGTGTGTGTGTGTGTGTGTGTGTGTGTGTGTTCGTGCTTCCACTGTGATCACTTCAGTACCTCACTATGCATTCAGCACTTTATGTTATCAATAGGCACCACAGGACTCATCCCTCCCCACTATATCTCAATATACTCATCCCTTTTGGCTGAGTCTCTGATAACCTGATCTATTGATACTATCAAGATAATTTCTAAGCCAGGGCTCATATCCACGAGGCACAAACTAAACACAGGGATGTGGATGCAATACTTGTCCACTCAAGCTGATTAGTGTGTGAAGTATGCTTGTTAGGCACACTGTGAAGTGTGCTTGTTATATCTCACAACCCTGGCGCTTGATTACTGCGGGGCGCTTTGCTATACCGACGGCTGTGTGAGGAGACGGTGCCGGGATCTGATGTGTCCGATGATGACTAATGGAAGCTGGGAAATGTTTGCACCTCCTGTTATGAAAACACAAAGTTTAAAAGCAGATTGGATGAAAATCAAATGCAACGGCGGCCCAGGGAATCTTTGGTGGCACACACTGATTCTCAGAATTACCTAAATAAAGTAAATAGCTGTAAACCAACATGCCCTCTAGTAATACCAGATACAATACACATCTAAAAATGTGCTCTCATTAAACCTCATTCTCTTCTCTTCACATCTTTCCTTTCTCTTTTTCTCACCTCCTTTAGTGCTTGAAAAAAGCTTAAGATGTGCCAATTGAACATGTTATGCCATATGCTGTGTTATTATTGGACATGCTCCTCCATAATGCATGCAGTCCAACAAGACTCCCTCAATAATTGTGTGACTGAATCTAATGTGAACTTGAGTGTGTGTGTGTGTGTGTGTGTGTGTGTGTGTGTGTGTGTGTGTGTGTGTGTGTGTGTTGTTGGGGGGTAGCCTGCTGTGATTCTCCATCTGGCCTGGGCAGTATTGGAATGGACCATCCTCCTTTACCATGCCCAGAATAAGCTTCACTTTAAAGGATCAATTCTTTTATTATTGAAGTCGGTCTCAGTAGTGCAGGCTAATACATTCTGCATTGATCCCCCCACCTCCCTCAACATCTTTATTGCCATTCCTTCCAGCGAGGCTCACATAAAAAAAAAAAAAAGATATGTTCGGCAGAATAAAGATTTTACAAAGTGACTGGAGGACAAATAAGCCTATAAACTCAGGAATTCACATTGTGGTGGGAAAGGAAAGACAGGGGAGAGTAAGCAGTCGCAGTTGCCAGCAGGCATTTTGAATATCATTACCAGCTTTGCGGGGAGAAATTGAAATCATAAGCACAAGGAAAGTACCTGGTAATTAAAACTGTAGCGCTGCACCGAGGCTTTGATACCTGCTCAAGAAAGTATACGCAAGTGTGTTTTTGCCGGGATGGAGATACTGTGGCTGCACAAATTTTCAGTCAGGTTTGACGGAGGATGGGAGAATGTGTTTTGCACTTTTTTCTGTGAGGAGGATGTCTGTTGATGACATGTCTTACAGTGTGTTTGTGTGTGTGTGTGTGTGTGTTTGTGTGTGTGTGTATTGCCTTTATTACTATGCACATTCCTCTGACGAGACCTGCTTGGTCTCCAGGTGATGTTTGCCAGGAGTGCTCAGTCAGAGTAAAAGTAATAATACGTGCGGAAATTCAGTAATGTGAAAGCACATGCACTGACACTGTTCTTTTGTTCTTTGAGATTTAAATTTATTGTAATAGTCACAAAGAATAAAAAACATGTGCTTTAAACAAATGTGTCTCATAAATGTGGCCTGTGAAACAGCCACAAACAGCTTGACGTGCTGTATCAAAATCAAAGCCTGAAGCATGAGTGCCAGACCCTTATTGAACAAATTTGCACCAGTGAAGCCAGCAGTTAAGGACATTAACGATCTGGACCCACTGGGGTCTGATGCTCTGCGCCCACTGGCTAACCACTCGATCCCAGATCAATAGCTTTTTATTAAAATTGTTTGCAAGGCAACACAAATCCATATTGTTTTGCCTCGTACAGGGGCGCCTGTGTGAAATATGTCGGACATATTTATATATATTTTTCCAGATGAATGCAGAAAATGATTGGTTGATATGCATGAGGAATAAAAAAACAGGGGGGCAGTGGTTCGGCATTATTGGAATATCCATTTCAATATTGATTTTCATAAGAAATGCATTTGTGATTATCTAATTTCCCTTTACCTCAACAGGGTGGAATTACATATCATATTATCCCTGGTATTAAGGCAAAATTAATAACACAAGTAATTATAATACTTATGTCTAATGATATGCTGCGAGAGAGCTATTGATTCAGTGGAGATGCAGCTAAGGGAAATGGCTTGGAGCTTTGCCTGGCGACAGCCGCTGCGAGTGTGCTCAGCTCTGCGCTCTGAGTGGCAAAATAAGATCAGCAGCAGAAAACAAGTCTCAATCCACAGTCATACTTACAGTCCATGTAAGTAAACACAACAAAGCCCTCTGATGCTAAGATTAGACTTGGTGATTGGATGCAACCTCTAGGTTCATTCGACAATGAAATACACAACAAAATATATATCACAATAAATCTAAAATGGAGGATCCCTACATTTTATCTTTATCCGATGAATATGATCTGAATGAAATATCTCCTCCCAGTTTTCAAGATTCTGTAGATTTGACAAAACTGTCCGTAATGTGCCACAGCAATGAGACCATGTATGTTCATAGATGTACCAACTCATGCAGAAATAACAAAAATGCCTCCATCCTAAACAATCTTATCAGGGAAAATGTCCCAACATCAGAAGGAAAATAAAACACAGATAAACTCTTAGAAAATAAAGAATCATGTACATGATAATGGATTGAATATTTTTTTTAAAGGTCACGTTTTTCCTATGTTTAAGTACCTGTTACAATAACAATATACAATGATAACAATAATGATCATGGCTAAAAAGAAAATGATATAAGTCAAATTAAAATACTACTACTATTTTACTCCCTGTGGAGGGGCTTTGTCACCATGTCAACATGTCGATGTGAGGCCTGTGCAGAAATGGGTGATCTGTCCCACATGACTGTCACAAAGATGAAGCTTAACAATACAATTTAAACCCATAGGCTGTAATTAGCTGCATGCACAAATGCCTTTGAGCTCCTTCACCTGGAACAATGTACAAAGTCACTTGAGATTTGTTTTGGTTTATTTATGTGAGGATCAGGAAAAAATCTCTTTGATTTCTAGAAAATAAAATGATTTTATGCCTGATTTTAGATCAGCTTTGGACTCTCGTACATACCTACCCATGGATCTTTACTGGATATCTGTCATCCTCTTGAGGAGCTTGTGGCAGTTGTTCATTGTTGCTTTGTACTCTAACTGTTTTCTAATGCTACCTTTCTCTTTTGAAGAGATGTTTTTTTTTTAACTCTGTGAGACGTTTACCTGCTTCAACCCAATGAAAGAAAAGCATCTGAACACAAATAACGTAGAGGTGTGAGAGAGAGGAAGGAGATGAATGAAAGGCGGGCAAACCATTGGCAGAGACGAGGTGGAAACAAATCACTTTTTGTGCTGTTGTCAGCGGTGGCTTGAAATCTGTGCGTTACACTTTCAGTACCATCGTGATAGATACAGAGATCTGAGCGACCACCTTGACCTGTAGTCAGACATGGTAAGCTGAACTCGTATGTGTCAAACTAATAATGAGGAGAGACTTGTTAAATGCACCATTGCACTAATTTTTTATCAGCGTCTCATCACTTTACTGCTGTTAGGCAGACGGACCGAGCTTTCGTCTCTGCGGTGAGGGGACAGTGAGCTGCAGTTGCAAACATCGGCCAGAAGAGGGCAACATTATGTCAGAATTGTCCCCCCCTCACCACCTCTGCTACTGCTGCCCCTGCCTCCTTCCAGAGGAGCCCAGTGTCCCCAGTACAGAAGGGCTGCTGGTGATGTTAGTGGTAGGGTGAATGCGGGTGGAGGATTGGGAGGGTGGTTTGTAGGTGCTGGGTTAAATGTGCAAGTAACAATAATTTACATTTACACCTGGAACGCTCTCAACCCCCCCTAGACACGCTGTCAGTCCGCGGCTCAAAGCTCTCTTCTATTCTGCTGGCAACAAAGCCGGCCGTCTTGTCACACGGGCGCCAGAGATAGTGCAGTGAGTGGATGAAGTTCCTCACAGTCAAGGTGTCATTATGGAGGACCTTGCCTCCATAATGACAAAAAGGGGAGGAGATGGGGGCATGATGGTGGGAAATTAAATATGCCACTCTCTCTTCGAAGGCGCGGCGGCTCCAGACCGCTAAATGTGGCACTGGGCCTCTGCCAAGGATATTCACGGGCAGAGCAGCCCCATGACGCTGGGTTGATTTGGATTCTCTCTTGGTTGATTTGTCAGATTTCTATCACTTCCGACCGCTTTCCGTCCATTTTTTCCCTCGCCCTTTCATGAGGTGATGCACAGTGGCCGGGCGGTGAGAGATAACATGCCAGCTGACACCTTTTGCCATCCCTTGTTTTTGGGCGGTAAGAAAATCCCACAGCCCATTTGTTCTATGATGTGACAGCGCTGATGATAGGATGACAGATGTCTTACCAGCCCACCCCTCTGTGCCAGCACTCCCCCTCGCCCCCTCCCCACCCCGCCCACACGCACTGAAACGGTTTGCTGCTCTAGGTGGGAGTCGACCACAGAGCACAGCTGCATTGCTCGAGCACAACAGAGCCCCCTTAACCCTACCTATACTCCCCCCTCCACGCAAGAAACCGTCCCTCCTATTCCTCACTCCCCTTTATCCTCCCCCCAAGAGAAGAGAGAGAGGGAGTGCTACGCCTCTTTGGCACGGTGCTGCCTCTTTGTTCCCTGCCAGGACGGCTGCAGGCGGCAGGGTCAACTCTAAATCGCGCTCTGGCCAGTAGAGGACGACACGTCCTGCATGGGAACAGGGGCGCAGGGGCACAGGGGCCTGCAGGGGAGGAAGGAAAAGCCTTGGTGGTGACATTTATTGTTATGATTAAAAGCAGCTTTCTATAGCTCATATGAGTTACCAGTTACTAATAGGCACAAGGCCTAATCACATGTACTCTAATTGGTTTCACATGGAACAACACTGTAGTGGTAGCAAGTGTAAAGCATAACACTGCAGCGCTGCCTGCAGAACAATTCAATTACTTTGGACATCCTGCACAATAAGACTTGTGGAGTTCTGCAGAAAATGATCTCTGCATGTGAGCTGAGATCAAACGGTAAAACTATCAGTCAGAGAATCAATTTAACGTTGCGAAAATGTATCCATAAGAATTCTGATCACTGATTAAGTCAAATTGAAAAAAAACTTTTTCTGGTTTCAGCCGCTTAAAATGTGGCTGTGGCTTGATTTCCCAGTGAACCACCTCCCGAGGGCCGAGGACATATCTGGGCGAGTGGAGTGAATACTGACGCCTGTCTCACCCTCAATATCACCACTGAGGTGCCCAGGTCAGAGTGTGGTTGTGTGATCAGGACGTTCAGACAGTGACACCTCCCTGAAAAAAGAAGATTAAAAGAATGGTGACCTGTTTCATATAAATATAAACTAAAGATCTTTGTCTCTGCATACTCCTACAGTTTTATGTTTTTTTCTTTAAATGAGAAAATAATTGTCTTGTTAATCAATAATGAAAATAATTGTTATCTTCCGCCCTGCAGAGATCATTTTCATTGTATGTGCGTGTGTGTGTGTGTGTGTGTTTGTGTGTGTCAGTGAGAGCCATGGAGTGCAGCGCTGATTTGCTACCATTTATCTGTCTCAGTGATTTGGTGTTATTTTGATTTGTTGTTGAGCAAAAAAAACGTCAAAATTGACTCCCAGCACCATGCCAGGTGTCGTCCTGACATGTTGGCCTGTGTGCCAAAAAACACACACACACACACACACACACACACACACACACACACACACTGTGTCTGCAGCTCTCTAATCTATTTGCACTATCTGCATCTTCCGCTGTAATATTCCTAATCCCACATTGTATGTAAAACAAACTCTTTCTTATCGTACAAGCACTTGAAACAAACAAACTCATTACAAATACATATCCTGCTCCCTTTTTGCTCTTTGTGATGTTTTATGTAGGCTAATGTGGTATGGATATTCACTCTTCTGCTGACGTTGTCATTTCGCTTCACCACCATACACTGCGTGTTTGCATATTTATTATTTTTGCCTTTTTTTATTACCCCCCCTTCTTGCCAGGTTTTTGTAGAACATTTAGCTAATTGATTATCACATGCCTTGGCCTCATCAGCAAACCGTTATTTTGTAAATGAATATTCAAGAGAGATTTCGCCTCTCTTTGCCTTTGTAGTACATTATTTGTGGACAAAATATGCAAACATAGAGAAAGGCAGCTTGCTTCTCTGCCTCGCCGTCTAATTGCATTTTGCGCTTGCACCTATACAGAGACACGGCGTGTATTTATAGTGGAGGAGAATGAATTCACACGCTCCCCCGGCTGCAATCGCATGCCAGGCATCTGCTTATGAAGTGGCTCTTTCTCTGGGATGGTTCTGCAACTGCTGCCCCCCCCCCGCCGCCACTTCCGCCACCTCAAGACGAAAAGACAGATCAAGATCAGGAAAAAGAGAGAAAAGAAGGGAGAGAAAGGAACTTAATTGCTGCTGCCCGCCGCCCCTATGACACCATGGCCACAGACCCTGTCAGTAAAGAAAAAACACCAGGCTCATCTTCAGCGTGGTCAATTTGACTTGTTTACGTTTGTGCCCCATCGTTCTTCTCGCGATTGCCATATTTTTGAGGAGCCTTTTCAGGGGAGAGGAAATGGATGGCAGCGACAGGGTGGGAGAGAGAAGGATAAAAAGGGGGAGAAGGAAGGAACGATAGACTGGCACATGAAGAAGGTGTGGTGTGGTGTGTGTGTGTGTGTGTGTGTGTGTGTGTGTGTTATTGGTGGGGGTCAAAGGGGTGAGGGATAGAGTGACAGAGTGGATTTGCCAGACAAAAAGAAAGAAGAGGATGCCGGCAGGCGGCGGGGGGGTTTATCTGCAACATCCCTTGTCATCATATATGTAGATGCCTTTTGAAGTTTGTAGAGTTTTCCTGTACCTTTTGCATCTGTACTCCAGACTACACTAAATAAAACCCTAGCACCCAACTGCACCCGGTTAGGCTGCTGCATCTAATCGTGCTTGGCAGAACATACTCTGCTTTAATTTTAGGCATAATGATGATGAGAGGGGCGAAATGATACTTTAAAGAGCAGAGGAGAGTGGAGGCAAAAAAAAAAGAGGGGAATGAAAAGAGTGAAAAAAAGGACAGGGGAGGGAGAGTGAGAGAAGCTGCGAAGGTGATTAGTTGTACTGGCGGATCTTGGCGGTGGAGGAGGTTGGAACACTAATCCTTGCTTTGGTTGGAGACATTTTCGCGCAGTGGGTCCCTTCTTTCCGCCCCCTCTCAATTTTAAGCCCCGTGTCAAGCTCAAGCCCTTCTTTTCCAGCGCTCACTTGCTCTCATTTCCTCTGCCTTCTGGCAAGCCATGCTATTTATAAGAAAAATCATTTTTCTCATTCTCTCCCGCTCTCCCTCTCTTTTCTCCTTTAATTCTTTCCTGGCGTGTTTGATTTTCTGCCCTGCTTAGAGAAGGTGCCCAGATGAGTGGCAGCCAGCCAGGGCTCGTCTCTTCTCCTCTGCTGCCTCCCTCCTCTCTTCTCCCCTCTTCTCCCCTCTTCCTCATCCTCCTCCCTCACATGTGACTTCTTAACAGGGCTGCCACAAGCGCAAAAGACACATTCAAATTTACGCCGGAAAGAAAAGAACTAAAACAGAAGCAGGCTGTTGCTGCTGTATATTGATGACTAGCTCACGTTCAAAGCCTTCGCACTGTTTTGCATAACCAGTGTAGCGATGTAAATTGGCCCTGTGCCCAGACAATAAGCCATAGATTTTATAGTATGACATCATTTATCCAGTGCATTATTTGATTGTTTTGGCTGGTTTCTAATTTGATGGATCTCACTGTTGTCTCTTAAAATAATCAACATCACTTCTTCGGCTTATTCCGCTCTGCTCAGAAGGATGGGAAATATATGTATTTATCACACCGCAGCTGACGGAAGCTTTAGTACCTCCACAACTGCTTTCAGTGCATGTCCTGAGCAATGTTATCAGGTAAAAAATAGCATATATAATAGCAGGCTCTGGTCTGCCTCTTAAAGATATATACATATATATATATGATGTATAAAAACAGCACTTTACAACACATTAACATTCATGCCAATGCTCCATGGCCTGTTAATGCTGGGGGCAAGATATAATCCAAACTGCCATTGATTTGTTTGTCCTTTGGCGCTTTTCCATGGTTTGGGTAGTGAATCATAGCTTTTTTTTTTTGTTGTTGTTGTTGTTGCTCGTCTTGGCATCATCTATTTAATCCATACATTCCTCATTTTCCATAAATAACAGGGCAAAACTCGACTCGGGCTGACGCGTAACGCTGAGTGGTTTTGTTCTCAAAAGGATGACAGCAGCGCTCGGGGTGCTTCACAAACTCACACTGAAATGCGCACACACACACGCACACACAGACACACAGACACACAGACACACAGACACACAGACACACACACACACACACACACACACACACACACACACACACTCTTCTTAACCACACTTTTAGAGGTAGATTAAATTTAGAGAGCACCGAAAAGACACTTCCATATCTCAGAGGCTACGGGTTCAAATTTCACAACGTATGCACAGCAATAACTGAGCGACACGAGAACATTCGAATCATGGAACTAACTCATCAGCTGTTGAATAACGCAGGTTTAAAAGGTTCCAGTTGCACAGGGTGTCTTATTGCATTCCCAACCTTTCGGCACCTCTTCCTTTCTCGCTCCTTTTTCTCCTTCTTTCCACTGCAACAGTGGGCAAAATTAATTTCTCTGACCTTTGTGCATCCCGAACAGCACAGGGTCACATTCCAGTGTGCATTACACCGCCCTTTTATTTCACTATAAAATACGTGCAACTGGATAACAAGAGCTTGAGGAATCCGATTATGGATTTTTATTTCATGATTCTGGAAAAAAAAAGAGAAGAAGAAGAAATGTTTCAATGATAGTAAAACAGTCGCCTGGTCAGGTGGGTGGTTGAAAGACAAGCTTTATAAACATGACCGAAGAGTTTCTAATGTGTTTGCGGGGGATGAGATGCAGCGCAGTTCATGTGATGGTTGACAATCTACATGTCTCTCTGTGTATGTGCTTGGATGTAGCTGCAGATGCACACATATGCAGACAAAGCACTCACACTCTGGATTTTTTGCTCAAAATCTCATTAGCTGCTCGCTTCAAGCCTCTTTCGGCAGTGGAATCAAAATGTTTTGTCCTCATACTTTGGAGCTAGCTGCTATATATCAACCTCAAATCCAAATCGTTCCTCTTAGTTTTCTGAGGAAGTGTGTTGGTGCCTTAGATTCATTTTCTAGACGTTGGTTTATATGGTAATGTGCGCCAAGGCAATTGTGCCAGGTGTGTGCCATGGACGTTAACACTGTGTAAGAACGGTAATTGTGCCATTTTTTTAAAGCCAAGATGTGCGGCTTTACCTCCAAATAACCTTCCCCTAGCCGTGGAACCTGTGGCTAACAGCTGCCACATAGCTGTGTCAGGCCTCTGTATTTAAAACAGTGAACGTGGGGAGAAGCAGATCTTGCAGTGTTTGTGCTCACAGGTGAGAGAAGACAGATTTGGACCCTTTATAACCCTGCACATGAGTTTGTCTGTGATCCAAAGCTGTCCCAAAGCAAAATAATCTACATCTAAAAACTAACATCAGTCAGGGGCTGTGGATCCAGTGATTTCAATAAGTTCTCTGTGTCTCTGTGTGTGAGCCTGTGTGTGTGTGTGTGTGTGTGTGTGTGTGTGTGTGTGTGTGTGTGTGTGTGCGTGTGTCAGTCATGACATCATTGTAATGGCCCAGACCATTGGTGTGCCGAAGGAAATCCAGAGGGGCAAGAGAAGAAACATGAGTGCTCAGTCTATCATACAGAAGATTTTTCATTTCGAGTGAGACAATGAAGTGAGTGCACACATAACCCTGTGTGCGTATTATTTATAGCAATGGGATACTACGGCAAGTACAGTGTTTACTTCTTTCTTTAAATTTTCAAAATGTGTCTAATCTGGCGTTTTACTTAAAAACAATTATTTTATCTCCCAGACTCATTTCTCACGTGTCCTTCCACCAAGTTTTGTGGAAATCCATTCAGTAGTTGTGTATCCTGCTACAACCAACAAACTAACAAACAACCAAACAATAAACGTACAGGAGTGAAAACAAAACATATTTCGTTGAGCTTATTATGAATATACTATTTTAAGTTATTAATATCACTATATCTGTAATATACTACAACATGTATAAAAACAAAGGCCTATACTTGCAGTGGCCTGCTCACACGCTGATTACCAACACACTGGTAATTCATCTTTTTGATATTAAGGGAGAACAGTGAGTCAGCTTTCTTCTTGTAAACCAGTCAACAGGGGAAAGAGTCAGAGTAGTTTAGTCCACCAATATTAGACCCACTGATTGGTTGACGAGCTAAAAAAATCAGTTTAAGAGCACAAATCAATCCCTGTGATAGAGCACAAACCAGGAGGCAGGAGTGGGAGAATACAGAGCTTCAGATGAATCATTCCCTCTGGTTGTGCTGCACCATTGTGGTGTGTGTGTGTGGTGTCGTTGTGTGTTGTGTGTGGTGTGTGTGGTGCGGTCTAAAAGCAAAGGAGAGACAGCGGCACACATACGGGATCCTTCACACACAGGTGAGTGCTGTACCACTTTTGAAACTGCTTTCAAAGTTATCTGAAATAACGTTAACAACGACTTTCTCTCCTCTGCTTAAGAAATTCTCCCTTCTCTGAAAAGTCCTCCTCCCTCCTCCTCCTCACCGTGTTTCACCTCAGGAGCTCTCTTCAGGGCAAAGCTGGGCTGCTTTGTGAAGGACTTTTATCTTCACCAGGATCTAGTCTTCACTGTGTGGAGAATTTTTTTTGAAAATGTCATAATTCTAAGACTTCTCTTAGAATTTCGTCACCAGGTGCAACTCTTTATTCTGTGAAGCTTTATGAATACAGCCCCCGAACAATAACATCCCTTTGAATTAGTCAAAATGTCAGTCTCAGCAGTCAGTAATGGACTTCATGTGTCAGGTACGGCTTGATTGATCAACTCCCTGGGCCACAAACTGAAAGCCGTCCTTTTCCTCAAGTACAGCCAAAGGAAGCAAATCTCTCTTAAGATCCCCACCTTCGTATTCTTGGTAATAGTGTCATTTATTTTATTTATTTAGCTTTTTTTCATTTGACCACTGGGCTCTTAAGGTCACCGTCTTGGTAGTCTCCCCTGCCAACTGCCAAATTCCATCATTTCGAGGCAGTGGTCTAGTGGCAGAAACTTGGACTATGGGCAGAGAAGGTCTCTGGTTCGTCTCTGGTTCAACTCCACGGAGAGACAACAAAAGACGAACCTGGATTGATCTCTCCAAAAATCCAAGAGTCTCCCTACCCTGTCTAGTGCCCCTGAGCAAGGCACCTTACTCCCCCAACATCTGCTCCCCGAGCGCCGTACATGGTCGCTCACTGCTCTGTGTGTCCTGCACACAGATGGGTTAAATGCAGAGGTTGAATTTGCCTGCCATTGCATGGGTGTGTTGTGCATGTCTGTGCATGTGTTTGGTATGAATAAACATATCTTAATCTTAATCTTAATCACACCAGAAAAAGCACCGGGAGAAAAATGGAGTGAAACTTTTCAAGGATCTTGTCAAAGCAGGTGACGGGAGATGGAGGCACAGAGAGGAGGAAGAGGAGGAGGGAGGGGGTGGCGTTAGGGGCGGTGGTGATGGGTGATGTTAGTCTTCATCTTTTAATGACAGCAAGTGCATGAGGAGAGGACGTGGAAGGAGGAAGGTTGCGGGAGAAAGAGGCAGCATTTAGTTGTGATAGATACTGATAGAGATTGTAATGAATGTGGTGGGGGGGGCATGGCACCCTAAAGCGTTGCAGCGGTAATGCAGGGTGACAGTGTATTTGTACTAATAACCCTTAAAAGTGGTGATAAAATACTCCACTCCCCATACTGGAACCCCTGATGGATGTGCTGGGAGTAATTAAACTCCATTAGTCTGTGGGTCCATTTATACCATGAGTCTGTGAGTGTGTGTGTGTGTGTTTGTGCGCACTTGAGTGTGTTTGAATGTCTTAAAACACCACTCCCCTCAGGGATGAGACCAGACCAGGTAGAAGAGCAAGTTTCCCATGCCGTCGCCTGTGTGTGTGAGTTCCGTGTTCGTGTGTAACAAAACATATGTTGCTTTGGAAACGCCTGGAGAGTGACACATATTGTACATCATGTGACACAGAGCGTACATCGGGGCCCCTCACTCCACTGAATTCCCAGAGGTTGGCAGTGCACAGCAGGTGCAGCGTCGGCGTGTCAGTGCGTTGTCATCCTACACGTCGCTGCTGTGACAGGGGAGCGCATTCTGCCACTGTCTTTCCGCTTCACACACACACACACACACACACACATATATAATTTATTTACCAGAAGATGTTTTGACTCAGCATTGAGCCAGGGGAGAAGCCTGCGGCAAGACCACCGTACGAGGTTCAGTGGGATTAGCACTGAACCGCGCACCCATAGAACCACAATGTACCTGACAAACACACAAACAAGAAATGCATGTACTTATACCCAGTGCATTATGTAGTGACACATCAATTGGTTAGTAATCTGTGACCTAAAAATATAAGTAATTATGAGTATGAACCAACATGAAACACACACACACATAATATACTAATATTCACTGAAACACAACCTGCCTGGACCTGCAGTTGATTCTGGGGGCCTCCGATTACGACCGCTCTGTCCGATCTACAGCGTCTCTTTTTTGAATGACTGCTGATTTTATGGGAACATTTTATCCCAAACATATAAGGCACTGTTTCGTAAAAAGGCTCTCAGTTGGCGTGGAGTAAAACTGAGGAAGAGAAAAGAAAAGAGGAAACGAGACGTTCTGGCATGCGTCCAAAACTAGATACATGTGAGCTTCTTCTCTTTCTTCTTCTCCTCGTCTGTCTCGTTTCCTCCTCCCTCCTCCCCCCTCCGCTCTCACTCACTCCCTTTCCCTCCACTCCTCTCTCACTGTCTTCTAATCACACTCTGACTTTACTTGACCCTTCTGTGGCTAATTAGTCAGCTCGTGGAAAGGAATTGTGGGTAGTATATCTTCACGGCGAAGACGATGATGACGATGGCGATGCTCTGGTCTTTCCTCAAATTGCCGGTGATTCATTTTTTTTTTTCTTTCCACTCTTGTCTCTTAAACACACACACTATAAAACTGCCGAAGCTCTGGTGACCTCAGTGCTGCTGGTGGATAAGCGAGCACAGTGGCTGGATCTGAGGCTCACGATGGCACAACGGCACACACAACAGAAATTTGTTAAGTCAAATCTATATCGCATTTTTGTTTAATCTCTTGTCTCTGATCCCACTCCAGTAATTTTCAGCGGCTACAGATGCTTCATGAAACCTGGTTGTACTGATGACAGCTGACTGTTTTAGTTGTAGTACATTGGTGAAAATAACATGTTGTTTTTTTATAACTTGATATGTGTCGAATGTGTTTTTGTGTTCATGCACACGTGCAGCCGAGAATGCTCTAGTACATGTGTTTGTGTGTGAATCAGCTGGATGTGAAGTCCTGAGCTGATGGCTGCTCCTGACGTGTTGATGTGTGCCTTCAGGTGCACAGTGTTCTCCATTTCATGCATAAAAGACTTAGCTCACACACACACACACACACACAAACACACACATACACATATGGTACGTGCACACACAGGGACAAGGTAAATGCATGCAAAACATCCACCCACATAGACAGACACACTGGGGGATGGAGACGTAAAAGCAGGCATGCATGTGTGAGTGTGTGTGTGTGTGTGTGATGCTCAAAGTGGCTCCTGTGTGATTGACTGTGTGTCTGATGTTTCAGTGGCTTCTGCTTCATTATTACAACTCACACATGCTGTTTTTCAGATGAGTAACTGATCGTCCTTTAGCTGAGAAGAGAAATGTGAGAAGACTGCAATCAGTTTCCACCGGATCAGAATTTATACAGTTAATAATCATATTTGAGAACAAAACTCTCATAGCAGGTTTGTGATTTGGAGTCAGTGATGGTACTGTTCTATGAATGTGTTGGACGCCATACATACAGTACTCAGACTTCTAATACTATTACTGTATTTCATATAAAGGTTTGTACCCCACATATAATAGGCTATATTGTTTGCAGCGATTTGTGAGAGAAGTTATAATTTTAAAATGTGATTAAAATTACAAATGCACTTCATTTACACTGTATTTATAAAAGAGAAACCAAAAAATAATTTGTGCAGAGAACATTTGCATGTGCAGAGAAACCATTAGGTCTTCAAGCTTTTATTGTTTGTTTGTCTGTTTCTGGTAATTACTTTCAACACTATGGACCTAACTGCAATATTGGTGTTTTTTCATTTGAGTACAATGTTAATAAAGACCAGTGTAAACAATTTACCACTGTTATTATATTATATGAACTATAATAATAATAATTATTATTATTATAATAATTATTATTATTGCTTTACCTTTCAAATTGTTGTTGTGTAATACGATTCAAATTTTTGTCCAGATCATTTTTCATATCAATTTCTTACATTTTGTAAATCTTGTTGTTTATTTGTTTTTTGCCTTATTTATAGTTGATGGTTGATATAAATATTATATCTGTTATTTGGTGTTGATAAATATCAGACACTGTTTCCAAACCTGTTTCCCGTATGAAAAAAGAACATTAAAAATAAAACGTATTCATATAGTAGAAATGTGTCTATTCTCCTCTATGTCCCAGTAATCCTTTGGTGACCCCTGAGTGACCCTCTGGGGGACTCCTGACCTCTTGGTTGGTAACTGCAGACCAACAGTGCTTATGATTTTGTGTGTGTGTGTGTGTGTGTGTGTGTGTGTGTGTGTGTGTGTTCTTGGTCAAGTGTGTGTTTTTAGCTGCAGCTTCAGATCCTGTTGCCGTTGTTGGTTTAATTTCCTTTCATTTCACCACCGCCATACTCTGTTCCATTAAACCACAGTTCATCTCTTCCCAGTCTCAGACGCCTGAAACAGCAAAATGCATTTTTCAGCGACTCAAAGAAATACCTTCTATCAAAGGTATATCCATCAAACATGCATCAATTAAATGTTGATGTGAGGAGAAAGGACAATCTATAGTTTGGAGGATTTATTCAATTTGCATCCGTAATTGCGTGCAATTTACAAACTCATTATTTTACAATTTGGTGCATTTAACAGCAGCTGGAGGGCAGATAATGGTGGGGCTATAGGGGGCGAACGCAGGCCCCAGATGGACCCCCGAACATGATGCAAAGCACTAAAACGATGTTCAGCTGTCTGATTCCAAGACGTCAGATTTCAGTGGAGAAAAGCTTGAATAATAATAACACAAAAGAAAATTGATACCAGGAAAGAGAAAACAAGCTGGTAATGTAGATGATGGCATTTTTACAACCTGATTGGGATTACGTGCAAGATATCCGCTCTGAATAATTCATAATACATGTGCAATCATCCAGTATTGATTATTTTTAATTGCGCTTTTGATTCAAAATATTAATTTTAATGTTTAATGATGAGCCTGAGTGTTCAGTGAGTGTTAGAAACAGAAGACACTGAGGGTAGATTTGAACTCTGCGGCTCCGTCACACATTTCTGCGAAACGACTTTTGTCACGGACACTATGAAGGGGACACAGTGTGACAGCCTTCGTGCATTTATCGCACTTTGCACATGTACAACAGCCACCCCCCCAAAAAGGAGCATTTTGCAGCAAAGGTGGTTGCCTAGCTGATTTTTTTTTAAGGCCCGGATGGATTTGAGGCTCGATCTGCGGCCTCGCTCAGCTCCATAAAAAAGTCAAGGAATCTTCTAAGCTTGATGGCTGTGAAGAGAACCCGATCATGATGGCCTCTCCGTTCCTCTCCCCTCATAACTGATTGTTTACTGAGTGCTTCCACCCCTTTTTTTCCCTGAGCCTGTAAGTATAAAATTTTAATTAGGAACACTGACAGGTCTGGCGCATGATCCACAGCCCTGCATCCATCACAGGCAAAGAAAAAAAAAAAGACAAAAGAAAAAAAGAGAAAGAGAGGTGTTTTCTTTTGGGGGGGGGGGGGGGGGGGTGAGAGACACTTTGTTTCTCATCTCTCTTTCTCTCTCTCTCACTCTACTTTCACATCTTTACCTTTTCTGATGCCCCCCCCCCCCCCCCCACACACACACACACTCCCTCCCTCTGCCTCCCCCCACCTCCCCAATCTCCCCGCTCCTGATGCGAGTGCCGGACTTGAGCAGCAGGTGCCATATTACTGTGTACAGAAAAGCAATTAGGCAGCATATTGGATGAATGAGGAGTGCATTAATATTAGCAAGTGCATTTGTCAGTGGCGTTTGATGCGAGTCCTTTTCTTTTTCTTTCTGCAACATTAAGACTGTGGCACTCATAAATTCACTGCTTAAACCACCATCTGCCGCGCTGTCAGCCCACACCAAGGAGCGAGGAGAGGAGAGGGGAGCCATTTATTCCCTTCTGTCTCTCTCAGTGGGGAAAGAGAGTGAAAGACAGATAGATAAGAAGAAAATGCATTCATTCTCTCCCTTTCTTTGCCTTTTTTTTCTTCTCATGCCGTGTTCCACGGGGAAAGACCGTGTATTAGGATTTATGAAGATGCGCGCTGCACACCGAGCGACAGTCCTCTTAAATCTGGCTCTTTTCCTATTGTCTGGAGTACCTTCTGCTTGCGGGCACATGCGTAGACGCATTGCTCCTCATTGTGCTCAACAAGGACAAAAATTCTTTCGTGTGCGCCAGCTCAAATAGGCATAGAGAATAACTTAACACTAAACAGGTGGTTTTTGTGATCATAATTCCGTGCCGTGCGTGGCTGGAGGTTGTGCTTCTATCCTGTGACCTCTTTCGTTTATTTCCTCTTTTTGCTTCACGTACTCACGGCTTCAGACAGCAGGGATATTCTTGATTTCTCTTACTGCCGACAAATGCCATTCAAAAAAAACAAATCCAACAATGCAATCACCCCATTAACATGCATTGTGTTTGTAACCAACCTCCTGAGCTAGATTGTGCCATTGCAGTGACATGTTGTTTATTCTGGGTCAGTCACTGTGCAGCAAATGTTTATGAATCCATACTTTAAAATAGTCCCTAAAACTATAAACTACAGTTCTCAGTTGGTAAAGGAAATTACTGAGCTGTTGAGTGCCACACAGGGACTTACTGACAACAAGAAAAATAGAAAAGATAAACAACAGGAATAAAACCAGGTTCATCCATTTAAATTCTAACCATGTGTTTTATCCTTATTTCAGCCTTATTGTGGATATTACTCATATTTAAGACATAAGTTGAGATGTTTTTCGTGCATTTGTAATATTATCAGCTGAGGTGGTGGTGGGTGATGCTGGAGTGGATAGATTACCAGTGTGCCGGTGCATCATTGCATAAACCTATTATCAGATGCATTGTGTGCAAGTATTTTTAGAGGCGAGAAAGGGAAGGCATCTTGCTGCTGCTGGCTGGCTGTGTGCCGGTGCCAGGCAATGCGCGTCATTGTGCTGCCGTGTTGTTGCCTTCTCTGGGGGCAATCGTCTAAGTGTCATGGTTCCTTCAGGTGCCCCCCCTCATACCCACCAGCTCCTCCCTCCCTCCCCAAAATAATAAAAAAAACAGATACACACACCAATTAGAAAAAAAAAGAAGAAAAAAACGAAAAGTGTCACAGGAAGATTACTGTCATACTGCTGTCACCATGATGGTGCCCCGCGGGCAGTACGGGGGCGGGATTGGTGGGGGTCGGATGGTTGGATGGTGCGGGGTGGGGGTTGCAGTTGAGTACCACTCCCCTTTCCTTTCCTCTCTCTCTCCTTCTTTCTGTCTCCCTCTCTCATGTCTCATAGCCCCTCCTCCCCCAGCCCCTTGCTTTTCTTGGTGATTAGCTCGCCCCGCGGTGAGCACTAAGCGGCCTAATCTGCAACCATGAGGTGGTGGGTGTCGAGAAGCAGAGAGACAGAACGAGAGACAGACAGTTACAATACACAATCTCGGGTTAGAACAAACACACATGGACCCACACTTACACAAGCCACATTATTGGTAAAAAAATATTTTACTCCCTGGTGCTAATAAGTTCATATGCTGGCGTTCATCTTCATCTGCAAAAGACTGGTGAAAAAGCTTATTAATGGTTCTAAGTTGGTCAAAATGCTTTACCAGAGGTCAGGAATGAACTCTTATGGTCATTGTGTGTCTTATTTCTATCAGTTATGCTAACACTGTCTTCCCCAAGTTCAGTCCTGAGATCTCAGAACGCTTCACGGCCCAACATTTGTTCAACTTTGAATAACTCCTGTGCAGTAATGCCGGGTAGATGAATTTGGGGCACAATGACAAAAATGTTAAATAGGCCTGCTGCTGATTCCCCACTTTTTGCTCTCTGCATAAGTATGCTGTCAGCGTTGAGCATCCCATGAATGCAAAAGTGCACCTATGATGGAATAACACATTTATTTAAAACCTACCAAAACTGATGTTAAGGCCACTTGGGGGCAGCAAGTCTACACACCATTGACATACTATCACCTTTTAAATTTATTCTGCAACCTTATTAGCAAACAGTTGTATATTTACAGATACAATTGCTACTAGGCAACAATTTAACTTTTTGTAATCACGTTTCTGGCCCCCTGGTGGATGTTATTCCAATATTCACTCTCTATTTGCTCCGTTTTTGGTCTCTACCATCTTCTGAGGAAAATATCTTGCTCATCTCTAGTTGTGGGTTATTTACTGTCACTGGCTTTTTGAACTATGCTGAGCAGGTTTCCTCTGTAAATCATTTCCAGTTCAAATAAATAAAAAAAGTACAATTCCTTGAATGAAACCAGTAAACTGAACTCTGTTTACTTTAACGTTAAACTTGAAAGCTCAAAAAGTTAAAATACTGAAATAAGTTAAACGAACTGTTTATTCACTTGGACATTACATTACATAGATATTTTCTTTCTATAAACTTTTTTTATTTTTAATTTCAAGTAAGGTGTCAAACTATTATTGTGCACTGCACTAAGGTTGAAATTCCATAGATCCATAAGTACATTTTTATTTTAATATTAAATCATGGAGGCCTTTATATTCCTTTTCGATACAAGTGTGTTTTGGTCTGATGGTCGAAACTTTGATCAAAAGTACAACAAACCATGATTAAGACAGGCATGTAAACAAACAGTTCCTGCGCTCCTCTTGTGTAAGTTGTAATATAGCCGGGATCTTTCTTTGTTGAGTTTGCAGGATTTCCCCATTTTGGAAATACCTCAAGATATGTTGTTTACATTATCTGGCTGAACGCTTAATTGTCTGACCACTCACAAACCAAGTTCACAGAAACAATGTGTTTGCAAGACTCAGTATTATTTTGCTCAATACAATGTTGTCATGAGTGACAGAAAGAAGGGCCACAGACACAAAAACAAGCTTTCATTTATTTAATAAAATTAACTCAAATTATGAAATAGATATAATGCTGTGAAGGGTTGTAAATGGTAAATGAGGTTCCAGCCGTCTAGTGCAGACCAATCGAAGGGCTTTTCAAAAGTCTTTTAAGATTGGGACCTGAACACCCCCCTTCCTTATCTATTTTTTTTTTTTTTTTATTACCTTATTATTTTATTATTGTTATTGTTTATTATTTATTTATTTATCTATTTCTGTATGTCGTGTTATCTAAAACCAATCTGGTATATTGTGCTGTTGTTAAATGTTTGAAGATCTCTGGGATGAGTGGGATGGGTATGGGGTTATACGAAATGGAAATGAAACTGTCTTTGATTGTATTGTCTACTGCAAATGTGAAATCAATAAAATGTTTGTAAAAAAAAAAGATTGGGACCAGAGTTAGTTCTTATTACACTGATAAGAGTCTGTGTTCATGTTTCTGATAAATCTAGTTTTATTTAGCTGTTTGATAAATTTAATTGTTATATGATGCTATAAAAAGGAGCTGAGATTTCATGTCTGACAGCTGAGCAGGTGTATCAGTGGGACCTTAAAAGCCGTTGCTCCTACTGTGCAGACTCTGTGTCCAAATTATGTCAGCAACATACACAGGATACTTTTGACATGTCTTTGAATACAGTCATTGCCACCAAAGCATAACCACTCGATATGACGGATCAGAACGGCTCAACCCTCATATTAACTTCTTATAAAGTGCTGCAGACATGCCACAGAATGGGGTCTGTGGTTTTTTCCAAGTGACTTACAAAGGAAGCCCATTAAGAAGGGCTTTCTCAAGGGCAGTATTAATAGGAATTGCAGCGAGCAAAGTTTTTCCACATGAGCACCTGACTGTTGTTGTAAACCAGACTTGAGAAATGGTGCGACTACCTTTAAAGTGATCCCTCCTCGACTTAAACCACACAAGCCCCAACATGGCTCCATGCCATGTTGTTCCCCTTTGAATTGACTCATCTGGATGCCATCACAGGCATATGGGCACCATCTTGTGTCTGACACTGGCGACTGGTATCATGTGGTTTCGCAGTGGTAAACTGGTCCCTCTTGAAGTGTTGTGAATTCAGCATTTTGCCAGGGATGACCGTCCCCAAGGGCCGCATGCACACCACTGACACCATCTTATGTATACAGATTGTGTAGTCAGCCTTAAACAGCCATACATGCATATGCAGATAGTCTGTTCTGGACGCACATATATTCTCACCCAGAGACACACACCAACACACACACACATACTGCCTCCACATCTGCCTTTAATCTCCCCAATCAACCATTTTGGCCCCGTTCAAAATGCTCCATTTCCTGACCCCAGTCTGCGTCTCTCTCCTCGTTATTAGTCAAAGCCCCTCTCTGTTTCTTTTTTAACAGTCCTTCCCCAAACACAGCTACTGCCAGGTTTGTCAGCCGGCATAGATTTAGCTGGCTTGTCAGTAACGCTGCTGTCCTAATCTCTATCACAGCCTCAACTCTGGCCTCGAGGAACGATGAGACACAGAATGAGGGAGGGAGAGAAGATGTTTTGCCAGAACTGCCCTCTTTTTTTTTTTACCCCCCTTTCAAATAAGCAAGTATGTAACATGGCACAGGCCCAGTGCAAACCTACCCACTAGATGTTTATGACTAGAGAGATGCAGCCTCCCTTTGGTCCTATGTAAGACAAAGGGTTTGGGGGGTGGGTGGGAGGAAGTTGGGGGGTTGAGAGGAGAGAGACTTGGCACAATGCTCTGTCTAGTGTTCTGAAATAGTAAGGGTCTCTTTCCCTCCCCACAGCCACCCCTCTGTACCTTCCCTTTTCATCTTTGATATACTTTTTTTCCGTTTCCTTTTACTTCCTCATAATAGCTAATGGCTTGTCATAAAGTAGGTTAATTTATGAAAGCTGGCCTGTGATTTTAAGGATCACATTAGGCGCATGTGCTTGTTTCTGGGTATTCAAAAAGTGCATGTGTGTGTGTGTGTGTGTGTGTGTGTGTGAAAGAGAGAAAGAGAGAGAGAGAGATTATGTGTTTGTGATTATTTCTACAGCTTCAGTCAGTGTTGTGCTGCCCTACTTTCTGTATCCTAATTTCTTAAGATGCAAAGACACTAAAACAATAAAACCACCTGATCATTGTTTTTTTCATGCCCTGTCATTTACGTGAAGCTGCTCTGTTTTTGATTAAATTCTCAATACTTCAAACCTTCAACTGTCTGCGAAGTGTGGTTGCTATATTGACTTTTTTAGATGGATGGACTGCACTGCTAGAGCCATGACTTTGTACCTACATGAGGACTGTGATCATCTGCTATTGAACCCTCAAATAAAACCAAGGGATCAAATAGAATATCAAGCTTTGACTAACTTTCTAATGGATTTGTTGTTGCAAATACGCAGGTCACTCTCTATATAGTGTGTAACATTTTTCTTCCTCCACATTTTGATTTTGAACTTTATAAGCTGACGTTGGCCAACACTGACCTTTGACCCTTCCTCCAAATAGGGAACAAGAATAGAGAGAACTCCCCCAGTTGGGATCTCTGAGGAAACTCATTTTAAACCTTTTACAATGAAGACACTAACACACCTAGAGTTAGAGAATCAGGTAAATCAAGCCTCAACATATGGACAGAACACTTTAGCACTGTTTGTGGATCTGTTGATGACCTACAGCATGGTTTCTTTACCAGCCTATAGTGGAAATTTAGGGATAGGTTGCTCTCATATGCTATTGTCTGACGAAGAATTGGACTCTGGGTGCAACTGACAATATTTTGGGTAAAGATAGTGGATATCCAGACCAAGAGTCCATCTTACGTTAGCCGTATACCATAAACAGTCCAACCAGTCCACACAGGCAGAATGTTTCTCCATACAAACCACAAACAGCGATACTTTTGTAGGCGACAACATTTTGGCTAATCTATGAATGCAGATAAAACAAAAAGCTGATAGCCGATGCATTTCAGTCAATGTGTTCCACCTCTTGCTCTTCACATGGACTGTTTACCTGCGAGCAACCAAAACCTGCCCACAAAATTGGAAACCACATGGCATGCAGAATCTGTTTATAGAGATTTGGTGACTGAATAACTCAGTGTTTTATCCTCGTACAGATTTCACTGTCGTCTTTTTAAAGGGATATTTTCATTTCACTTTCACTTCACTTATTACCAGTGTAAATGCAAGTCTCCTTGTAACTGGTAAAAGTGGAATTTGCTATTGAGAATATGGGTTACATTATAATAATAGGTCCAGGGACTGCTGGACTCTATGTGGGTTATTATTCACACTTTAAATGGGGTCTGCTGCACATTGGGTGGACTATCTCTCAGTTAAATCCAGTCCAAAATATTCATGCTCAGCGTACCAGACACCTTTCCTGCTTTGGTGGTGAATGTTTTTGTGCAAAATCATACCTCCATATATATATAAATATATATATATACATATACTACGCAGCAAGGTCATTGTCTCACATATCTACTTTTACTCAGATATACACTATACACTCTAGGCCTGTAAGCCCCCCAGATATGTAATTTTCTTCAAATGTACCTTTTCGGACTCGCTTGCGGGTATCCTCAATGTCCTTTTTCAATCTGAGCTGCCGACTCATCCTGTCGGGTCCCATCTTTCACAAATCACACAGCGGCAGGACTGTGATCACTGAGGGACAATTTGTCAGCTATATGCATGAGTAAGCAACAGATTCACCATCCATTACATTGACCGGACAGAAGAGAGTGGAAAGACAGGGTGTGTGTGTGTGTGTGTGTGTGTGTGTGTGTGTGTGTGTGTGCGTGTGTGCGTGTGTGTGCGCGTGAATACGTGTGGGTTGGGAGTCAGGAGAGCTACTTTGAATGTTAGACCTTCAGAGGGAGAATGTTTTTGCTATAGTGTGGCGGTTGAGTTGTGGTTTCACTGTTAAAGAAATTCACTAAGGTTTTAGGGAATTGGTCCAATAACGGTAGACTTTGGATGAAAATGTGTATAGGTTGACGTACTCGATTACAACAGCTCATCAATCCTATATCATATTGATTTTTATTGATTTTTTTCCTCTGGCATATTTTGCTGTAAAACATTTTGTTCTCTCTTTCCCCTCTTGAAATGCATAACACCTTGAAGGCTGTTGTGTAACATATTCAACCCATAATCTTCTTGTTTTTGGTGCTCTCTCAAATGCTGTCAAAAAACCTGAACACAACACAGAGTAGAACCAAGCTAGAGTCTCCTGACATAACTAGGTTGCCCATTTAGTAAACGGAGGTTGAACTGTTTTTTTTTATTTTTATATATTTTAAATTACTTACACCTGTATAATTAAAAATAATCATCAGTGTTGAGTTTAATTGCAGCGTTGTCCATTCCTTGCATGTGTGCTTCTCCACAGGCGTAAAACAGATTTGATGGCTCTACCTCTGCCGCTAGTTATCTTCGATCGGCGGAGCATCAAGCCCGGCAAATAAGTAAAAGTATTTTTTTTCTATGTTGTAGTAGACACTACAATTATAATTGGTGCGTGGCAGGCTGCACCCCTCTGTTAGTGTTGAATGGGGGGCAGGGCATCACAATGTTGGCTCAACTTCATGACGACTGTCAGCGTCCATCAGCCCAATCGTTCCTCCAGGTGTACCTGACATATTGCATTCAGAATAACTAATAATTAATAAGTCGATATGACCTTTACCATAAACCACTCAAATTCAATCAGTTAAACCATGAGTCCAAGTGACGTCAGACATCGTGTTCGAGAGGCGAAAGACATGGTTTATGAGGCCACTGTGACCTTGACCTTTGACCACCAAAAACGAATCAGTCAATCTAAGTGAACATTTCTGCCATATTGAAGGGATTATCTAGCGGCATTCAATTAATAATGTGTTCATGAGTTTTGTGAGGCCCCTTTACACTTGACCACTGAATTCGAATTAATTCATCCATGAGTCCAAGTGAATCACTGTACCAAATTTAAAAGGACTACCTGGAAGTGTTCTTGTAGATATCATGTTAACAAGGCAAAACAAATATTTTTGTGAGGGTACAACGACCTTGATCTTTCACCTTTTAGCATCAAAATAAGCTAAATTTGCTGGTAATTGGGTCCAACTGAACATTTGCACCAAATTTGAAGAAATTCCCTCCAGGAGTTCTTTAGATATTCACCAGAAGGTGACGAATGGATGGACATACCAGTGCCACTGGCAACTGGCTGTAACAGCCACAGATGCATGAAAAATACCCTCCATACAAACATGCTCTTATATGAAAGTGATGCATGCGAATGTGTATGAACATTGTGAGAGCATGTGTGAGATTTTACACTGTTTTCAACTGTGTTGAATTTCCAAGATTAGGTGTTTTTGACGCCAGGCCTCTGAGGCCCTAAATACAGTAACAGACATATTACACACACTTACCTTTCTTAGTGCTAAAGAGAAAAGTGGACCCGTGTGTGTGCATTTCGTGTCTGCATATGTGTTTGCGATATGTAAGCGTGATTAGCTGAGTGGCCGCCAAGTTTTGAAGTTTTTTGCAGAATATTAAAGCAATTCCTGAGTAGTCCCACACCACCACAGCCTCTCTGCTTGTGAACCCCGTATCTAAAGGCTGGAGTCATCTCAGAGCTTCACTAAGGCTTCACTGAGACTGGTCATAACATAAAATCTGATAATTGTTGAGTTTTTCTTTACTTTAGTTTCATTAAGCTTTTCTTCCACATTGGGGCTTTTGTCATTTGTGATATGGAAACTGTGTTGTGGCAAATTAACTGAAAGACACAGTGACTTGCAGCAGGTTATCATCATGAGGCAAACAATCACACTGAGGTCTACCATTCTTTATGGTTTTATTTAGTAACTCAAAGATGTTTATCTGTATATATATCACCTACCTATATTATGTTAAAGAGCCTTTTTCACAAAAGACTAAACTGTGTCTGTATCTTACATTATGTAAAGAGGCATACTCAACTACGCCATGTAGGAGGTTTTATATACAGTATGAACAAAACATTATCTATTTGGATTTTAAAACAAAAAAATCCGCCCTATTTAAGGAAAACAATATTTCGATGGTAAAAGCCGAAAATGCAAGAGAAAGAGCATTGATATTACGTTGTGTAAATATAAACAGAAAAGTGACATATTTTGCAAATAAATATTGTTTGTTAGGATTAGAATTGGTAGATTAGATTACATGTTGCATGTTTTAGCATCCTACCAACACAAACTAGATGGGTCCAAATGTGTCAGACCACTTTTTCATGACAAACACACTTCATCAATAGCATCTCCATGCCCACTGTCTTTAAACAGATCCCCTTCAAGTTTTGCTAAACTCACAACATTGTATTGCAGTTGACCTGCTAATAAAAGGCAGCTGCCCCTGTAGAAGAATAGCTGTCTTCTGATTCATACTGAACAATTGGTGGTTAAATGCCTTGCTAGAGGGCATCTTGGCAGCAGCTAATGTGTTAGGAGAGGGGAATGCACATCTGACTTCCTTACTCTCTCTACACTCAACTCCTCTGACCTTTAAATGACTTAAAAAAACCCAGGACACCACTAATCTGAGGCCTGAATAGTCATTGTTGTTGTGTTTTTGGAGTCGGGCTACTGCAGATGAACAATTTTTCAATTTTCAGCTATTATAATGTTATTAATTATCTACGTATGTGGTAGTACAGAAAGAGATTGATTATCAACAGAAAACATCTGGAATTCATCACAATTTTACCTAAAGTTTCAGAACAGGGGCGTGGGACTTTTACAATTAAATGAACATCTACTAAATTATAGCCATTCACGAAATGCTGATTAGAACCTGTAGATCTCTGTATTACGTTTCACTCTGTTCTCTGTGGCAACCTTCCCACAATGGAACCGGTAGCATTGCCTTTTATGTGAACCAGCAAATTTGCAATAGCTGAAGACATAAGCAGCTGCAGCAGAGAAGGCTGCTGGTAGACCAGAAAAAAAAAACTGGGAAGTGTCTAAGAAAAGGTTCTGATGCTCCAGATAAAAAAGGAGCTCTGTGTTCATAAGACTGATTACAGTCTAAAAAGGAAAGCAATCGTTGGACAAACACAGATCACCATCAATGTGACTTTTTCTCCAGTGCTGAAAGAGGAGAAGGGACCATGGGCAGACACGGATGTCGCCTCGCGGACAGGTTTGCATCTGTAAAATATTTAAGTGTAGCTATTAAATTTGCTCCACATAAATAGTGAATTATCTCTGAGTATCTACATATAATCAAAGTTTGATAATCCTGTATTGACAAGCTCACATAAGAGGAAAAACAGCTTCTGTACGAAACCAGCTCTGTTAGCTGAGAAAAGCAGAGCTCAAACACATTAGTGCAGCACAGCAGCAGTGTTGCATACAGTTTCAATACATTTAGCTACTTACTCACACACACACACACACACACACACACACACACACACACAAACACACACACACACACACACACACATTCTCCTCTGGTGTGAATGGCCTTTGGCCACAGGCAGAGTTTTCACAGTAAACTAACCTTGATCAATAACCTGCTTTGGACCTCAGCAAAACCCACTGTTCTCCCTACTGCTGGATTTCAATATCACGGCCGTTTGAACACTGTAGCCATGGGCCAAGTGTGTGTGTGAGTGTGCACATGTGAGTATGTGTGTACAACTGCTGCTGCATGAATTTATGAGAGCCGCTGATCATGTGTGAATGTGTTTGTGGCCTGGTGCACTTACAGAAATCTTTGTGCGCGTGTGAGTGTGTGCATGTGTGTGTGCAAGTGTGTGTGCGGGAGTGTGTGTGTTTCAGTAAGGCCTCGGGGTCTGCTGTGAATGGTGCTAACTGGCCCTCTGAACTCTTCCCTGTGAAGAGAAAGCGAAAGCCACCGGGCATGTGCAGAGGACAGCATGCCATTTACCTGGGCTACGGTTGTTTTTTAAAACTGGCAAGAGGGACTTCCATACTCACACACACAAACCCTCACACACACAAACACACACACACACACACACACACACACACACACACACACACACACAGAAGATACTCCTGCCTTTGCCTCAAACGCAAAAGCACACCTTTGCTCCTTCGCCTCAAACACAAACACACTTAAAAAGTTTTTTTCTTTCATTTCTTTATTTTTATTTTTGGAAGCGGCAGTACTACCCCTTCGTTTAAAGAGCCTAACCGCTCTCTTCATATGCCCTTTACTCACTTCCTGCCTCTGCAAAAAGGCAACACCGTGCCTTAGCGAGACAACCTTGTGGCTCTCCGATCTGTTTGCCTTACAGTGCTCTTTATATACAGTGAAGTGGGGCCGTGCATTTGGCGTCCGCCCCAGCTGAAGCTGTGCCTTTAGAGGAGTCTGTTAGTATTTTGACTGGGTTAAAAAACAATAACTGGTGAACTCTGGATTGGGAGATATAGATAGCACATAAGAAAATGTTAAGACATGGCAAAAATAGTTGTAAGCCTTTAACCCCATTGAAACCATGCTCCATTCCTCCTGCAGTGTGTCAAGATTAGATGCTTTTTTGTCATGGGTACCCACTGACCTTGGATTTGCCTTAGAATAAAAAAAGGAAGCCACAAAAAGAGCTGGATTATTGCTTATTCCACATAATGATTGGTTCTCCATAGAAGTGGTGATACACAGGTGGAGTGTTGTGATATATCAAGCAGACTATCTTCATTCATATAACGGGTTATTTTAAATAGGAAATAGGAAATATTTGCCAAGTGTATTTAATGTAAAGGCTACAAGACCATCTCCGAGCAGCTTGAATTTCCTTTGAACACAGCTGTTATAATCCTTGAGAGGTTTAAGGTCTGCAGGACCATGGCCAACCTCCATGAATGTGGCCACAGGAGGAAAATTGACCAGAGATTGAACAGAAGGAAATTTGACTGGTGGAATCAGAACCAAGGCAAACCTCAAGCGATAGAAGTTGACCTCTGAGATCAAAGTGCAACAGTTTCCAATGAAGCCATTCGTCCCTATTTGACAGAAAGACGGATCCATGGAAGACGACTGAGGAAGACCCCACTTTTGGAGGAGAAAAAAAAAACTGACTGGAGTTTGTTGAGAGGAATTTTGAGAAGCAAATGTGCTTCCGTCCTTTAGACAAATTAACAACTTAGGGGCTTCCAAAAAAAGATCACCCTTCCCATGGAGGAGCCACCTCTCTGGCACAGGAAGCCTGGAATCAAATGAAATCAAATGAAATCAAATGACATCAGAGATGTTGATATATCTAGTAGTGAAACATACGGTTCAGTGTCAGAGAGCTTTGTCTCAGTCACATGTCTCGGCTCCTCCAGCAGGATGAGGACCTTAAAGATTTAAACTCAGCACAGACTGGATGAGACTAAAAAACGGGACCGCTTTGAGGTGGACTGCTGAGTGCCTCCAAGGACGTGGAAGAAAATTTTAGGTCAAGGGTTATTCATATATTTTATATATTTGTCCATTTGTGTCATTCAAAATAATATCTTGCATCGAAAAACCGAAAGCAACCTTTTATGTTTATCCTGTTAAATACTCAATAGAGAACAGTGACTGTCGATTACTTTAGGTTTCTATTAATTTCAGGGAAAATTATAATATATAACTAACATTTACGGATGTGCATTTTAGTAATGAGAAGTGGATCAGCAATAACATTTTTTTTTTCATATTTCCAATACAACTAACATAAGTAGTAAAAAAAGAAATTCAAACCCATCTGCTTTATCTCATTGTTCAATTGTGTGTGTGTGTTCAAATCTCTCTCTCTCTCTCTCTCTCTCTCTATCTCTCTCTCTCTCTCTCTCTCTCTCTCTCTCTTTGTCTGTGTGTGTGTTTGTGTGCATATGTGTGGTGGTTGAATACAGCTGACCCAGATGTGTTAAGTGGGTCAAGGGAACACCACCACCCACACACTGGGGGTTATGGGTAGGCAGGAGCATGCTGATGTGTGTGTGTGTGTGTGTGTGTGTTACTTAGTGTATATGGGCTCAGGACACTGGGGCAGTGCCCTGATTATACTAGATTAGTTTTGGGAATTCGTCGCTCCTCCTCCTGCCACATTGTTTGATATTTAATATCACGTATGGGAACTTTTGGATCTCAACCAGATTTTAAGGTTATTGTGTCTGAAGAATGTGAAAGGTGGATCCCAGCTTGTTTGTGCATAAAAAAAAGGGTTAATTCTAAAGTAAAGGAATATTATTAGAGTATTAAATTGTATTGTATTTAATCTTTTCTGCAATCCTTCTTATTATCTTTTACATGTGCATATGCGCAAACATAAACATGCGTTTTGATTTGATTGTTACATTTATTTTAGAATGTCAGTGTTTCTACAAAGCTTTAGTCACAGTCACTAGATTTAAATGTACAAAATATTTAAATGTTTCTCTTTATTCCATGTAGCTAATTTTCCTAATAAGCTGTTTACATGGATAATAAAATTGAATATCCCATTAATATTCCCATTTACATTCAGCCATGCGTACTCTGATTATCGTAGAAGGCCTCAATGATTTATATCATATAGCTAAGCTTTTATAACTTTATTACATGATTATATTTACTATCACCAGTGGCGGACTTGTTTAACTGCGCAAACAAAGCGGTCCCCTATTTTACCTTTGAACAATTTATTGAAAATGTTGTAATATTTGTGTATATTCACAAACCCCCTGATATCTTTGTCTTTCAATAGACATGTCTCTCCTTCTGTCTAGAAATGAGGAGATTTTGTTTTAGACATGTATCTCTACCTCATCTTTTAAAATGCTTCTGTGTCCAGTTGAATTGTGTACAATCAACCGAGATGAGACTCTCAGTATGTGTTGTATACATGTTCAAAGGATGCTGTATAAGCCTGTATAATATCAACATATCTTATGTTGGAAAATACTAAAATTGGAATCAGGTGAATGTTCACACTATATACTGTTCACTTTACACATTGTCATATTTCAAATAATAATAAAAAAGTTACTATTTGTGTAATACAACTGAGGGTTTTACTGTATTTGTTTTAGAAAGTACACCTTATAAGGAACAGCAAGCTATCACTGGGCAAGGCCTTAGATTCGTCATGGCCCAATCAAGCCTGTATCCGCCAAAGTCACTGTGCCTACAAGAGTAACCTTGTTTCAATAAGTGATGGTAAAGTAAAGCTCAAGTGAATTGAGTCTGTTTAACTCAATAGTTCAAACACAAGTTAAATAAAGTGTAACGTTTGATGCTAGATGTTGTTAGCATCTGGCAGAGTAAGGTTCCTATCCTCCTCTTTTCTCTTTTTGATAGCAAACCTACAAAGAACCTTCACCAACATTCGCCGTGCAAGCTGGTTTACTTTGCCATAAACCACAGAGATAACACCTCGTTCTGAGGAAATTGGCTCATTCAGGGTGTGATAACATTCAGCTTAGATCTCTTGCTTGGATGAGATTCAACCCAAATTCAAGGAATTGTTCCTAAAATTGCATTATTTTCACCGATGTTGGAAATGTATTGTGTAACTGTTCATTATCAGCACCTAGCTTTAGCTGACAACAATAACTTCTCCTTTGTTTGACGTGGTGACGACCTGATTAGTGACTGGTCCTCCTCTTTCTGGTGCTTTTCTGGTTGTGTCCCCAGTGTTGGTGTAAATGGGGCATTGAGCCTGGTTGGGATGACTGGGAGGAGAGATGGCAGCCGGGGTGGCCCACTGACTGGAGGAGTGCCAAAAGATCTGAACCAGGTAGGAGTACATGCCAACTCTGCATCCATATCTCTCTGGCTCTCTGAACTGGTGCCCATTCAAGTTTGTTACCTGCATTACCAGATTCCCCTCTCTGTTTCCAATTACCAGGGCTGGTCTTTCCTACAGGCGACATAGGCGATTGCCTAGGGCGCCACTCAGAGGGGGGCGCCAAAAACTGCGCCGAGCAAAAAAATAAAAAATAAAACAAGACAAAATATATATATTTTTTTTTTGCTGGGCAGAGTTTTTTGCGCCCCCTTCTATATGGGGTATGGCCCAAGTAATTTAAGTAGTTTCATTAGAGAAATCAAATCAGTGAATGACCGCAGCACTCAAGTGGAACGTTTGGCACCACTGTCAGGTGCAGTCTGGATGAGGAACTGAATGCTCCATCTCTTTACTGCTGCTGCTTCCATCCTGTATTCTACAGGTTAGTAGTGGGTGAGAGTCACCTACGTTAGCTCCCAAAGCTTCGGTTGATCACCACGGGTGTAATTGAGACGTGTTGATGTTGTTTTGATTTTCTACTTAGACTGGTAATAACTTAGAAGCTCCGCTGGACAGTGAGGGGAGACACTCGCGCACTAGGTGGGCGGGGCTACATTCGCCTGTATAGGTGTTTATTTTACCTGTGCGTCGTCTTGCAGGCGCGTCGCGATAGTATATTGTTTACTTAACAGTGTGTCGTTCAGCTCCGACACACACAGACTCTGTAATTAAGTCATGTATTGTTATTGTGCCTTATAAAGCCCAGTTATAAGCTTATGTTCAATAGGTCTATATTGTAAATGTTTATATTTCTTTATGAGTGATAATGTATATTAAGATGTTTGGAGGAAATAGACACCATAATAATTGAATGTATGTTTTATGCACTTAAAATGCAGTTTCACTCAGAGAAATACTTGTACTTGAAATTGTGTTTAATTTGAATAAGATGCAGTCTGGATGAGGAACTGAAGGCTCCGTGTTGTTATTGCTGCTGCATTCATGCTGTATTCTAATGAGGCATTAATCGAGGTACGTACCTCCTTGGTGTTGTCAGAACATGCTAGCAGTGTCCCCCCCCCCCAAAGTAACTTCGAAGTTACTCGAAGTTACTTTGGGGGGGGGGGGGGGGGGGGCGCCAGGAGTGAAGCTTGCCTAGAGCGCCAAATTTGCTAGGGCCGGCCCTGCCAATTACATTATCTATCATCTCTCAGGTGGTGGATTTTATGAGGTAAAACTTTTATTTTTTTCGTCGCCTCCGCGTTCTCTGTTCCTCTTTCAAAATGAATGCGCTGTAGATGTCTTCTAGAACAGACTCAATGGCAGCATCTACACATCTCAGCTCTCCAGCGGAAGGAATGTTTGTTGAAAACGAAATTCAACCCAAGCGCACTTTGATGATGTGGTTGATTATGTTACTGTTGATCATCTGTCCATCATCATATAAAGCCCGCCCTGACAATCTGATTGGTCCGAGCAGTTTCTGTTCGGGCATAATTTCTCCCCAACGGAGCGACTCCAGACCGAACTTCCCGACTTCAAATGTTGTGGGTGAGGCTCAGTTCGTCTGGCATCCAGGCTAACAATGATATGCAGTGAAGTTAAAAGCAACAACACGCAGAAACGATTTACAGTGCACCATCAAATATAACATCTTTAACGTGTTTGTAAAGAATATAATTTTATAGGAAGGAAAGAAAGAAAGACAAAATTCTGGCCATTTGTAAGCGCTGTGGAACAGCCATTGAGTAACACAACCTAATATTAACACTGACCTGGTGAAACTTCTGCAGGTGAGGATGACGTTTAAAGATAGGCCTAAACATCTGCCCTGTGACAATTCAGTCCCGGCTGTGTACGGATCTAGGGTTGGGGACGAACTGTCTGTCTAGGCAGGTTTTGGATTACTCACACCTCTCAGTCAAACTTCCAGATGAATTCCACTAAGGAGCCAATAGCAAGGACGTGGCTGTGTGGTGTTCCCTCCAGCCAGGCTCTGAACTTGTCCAGCTGTATATGCTGTTGTCTGGTTTCAGTTCAGAAGTGAGGGGGAAAGCGTATCCCTGTGCATCGTAGGGCCGAAATAGAGTTCACGCTCTGGGATTCTTTCTCTAAGCAGGTGGCCACCCACCAATAGCTGCTGTCTGATGTCTCAGGTGTGCCGCTGCCAGGTGTGTTGAGTTGTCCACAAAGAAAGGGAGTTACCCCTCATCTCTACAACATAACACAGATATAAACCTCCTATCTTGCTCTTGCCAGTTTTTTCCACTCTGGACAATCTTTTGATGTCTTTGGTGAAAAGTGAAAAGCAGCAGAAACAGAATGTCAAAGGACAGTGGCTGTTAACTGGCTCGGAGACAGATTGACAACATCGGGTGCTTTAATTCAGCCAGTGTTATCCCATTAAACACGGCTGCTAGGGCCAAACTGGCCGTCGGCTACAAACTCAAATGTTTGTATGTCTGAGTATGAGCCAAACACATCCCCTCAACAGACAGGTCAAAAGCTATCAACTCAAACGGGGCATGTGCCAGAGACATGCCCTCACACACTCATATCCACACATTTGCTACAAGCCTGTGGCCAGATGGCGAGTAGACAGGGGTCAGCAGCAGCCAAGTGGTGTCCACTGAGGGATACCCTGGCCAACCAACGCCCCCAGGCTGGCTGGACCGACACAACATGACGTGTGTGTGTGTGTGTGTGTGCGTGTGTGTGTGGACAGAGTGAGAATGAGAAGCGGAGCCTGTTGCCTGTGGCTTTGCTTTGCTGTTTAGCGGCCAGCACAGGTGATGAGAGGTCTGGGTTGGTTTACATCCCCAAACACTTGTTATTCTGCATTTGTTTTTATCTCAACATAGGTTTTTGAAAGCAGCCACTTGAGTTTGCTGACACTAGTTTTTATGTTCATACTGAAAGGCAGTTGTGTTTACTCACTGAAGATCCATTTCAGTATTTATCGTACACTAATGAATATATATTATACATTGTGAGTGTCTTTGTTTATTCTACATTTTTATACTGTAGTTGTTTTCATGTTGATTATTATTTTTTTTTTAAATAGTTATGTTTTTTACCTTTTATATAGTTAGTTCTCTGTGCAACATTATTATTGATCACTTTTTAGTTTTTTTTATGTTTTTACATGATTTTGTGTTTTAGTCAATTTTTTTTATTAAGAATTTATTGGAGATGTACTTTCACGTATCTACCAAATCAGAGTGTGATCTGATACTGTTATTTTCATAAATGTGGATTGAGTATATTTATATGAATTTATTGTTATTGTGTTGAACTATGGAGTTGCTCAATGTAATTTATTGACATAATATAAATTAAAAGTCGTGATCCATGACAAGACGCTGCAAGTTTTGTTCACACCAATACGTTCAAACACTCGGATTTCGCCTTGCATATGCACTGAAATTCAGATTTACTTTACTTTGGTAAAGAAATGCAGTGGGCTTAGTTGGATGAATGACAGCAGCAAAAAAAATATTCAACAAATAGAGTTTGTATTATAGCCAATACTGATCCCTTAACCCAGGGGACCAGACAAAGCTTGGAACAACATACCCTGTCACTCCACCCTATTTTACTTGCTTGGTTTTGCTAAATTTCTAGATCCAATAATGAGAACATATGGAAATTCAATCCAACAGCATCAACAATTAGGAATAGAAAGCAAATGTTACTATTTGACATTGCACCAAAAACATCTGGCCTAAGGCATCAGTGTCTGACCCTGGAAAACATCTGGGAAATAGTGAAAATCCCTCAAAACACATAGGCTATTCTGCATGATCTCCTTTGGCTAAATAATATAATAGCTAATGTAATACTTCATTAAGTCACTTAATTCATTGGTTCAGACGGCGGCTGATCACCTGAGCAAGGGAGCGACACTGACACAGAGTAAAGCAGTAACTTGGATAAAATTTACAATAATAAAACCTAGAGGATCACACACAGATTTTGATAATGGTGCTCAGCTTCTAAAAAAGGATAGCCTTGTTTGAGGTGAGGGAGTAAAAGCCAGTCTCAGGACAAAACAGAAGTGAATACTGAGTCACTAAAACCTTAACTTTTATTTTTACTTGAAATAAGGACATTTTCAATCTTGACCAGTCCACTTGTTTTCAAGACATATGCAGTTTCCAGGACAAGTTAGTTACAATAAAACGCAAATGTTTTCATCTATCTGTCTGCTTCACATTACGTTTTTAGATGAGGCCTCAGGTTTTCCTGTTTTCAATATACCTGGATGACTATACTGTGGTGTGTGTTGCTAAATCACCAACACTTGTGATTAGATTTTTTTATGAGTTTATATATCGATTCCCTGTGGAGACACACTCATCTTGTGGATATTACTGAAACTGAGCTGAACCCCCCTCTGGGTGGTCAGTGTCTTTCTTTGGCAAAGCCCTGCTTGGCACAAATCCAGAGTCTTTGAGGTAAGATGGCACAGACCGGCTCAGCAGTGGCCAGTGTCTCGACTAGTGTTTGCAAATGTCGCTAGACACACACACACACACACACACACACACACACACACACACACACACACACACACACGCACACACACACACACACTCAGGCTCCGGATTACCAATCTACGCGGAATCTACAGCCAATTCCACTTACAGGCCATGGGAGGATAAACTCATGCTTTGGACGAATACACGCACACATGTGGCCAAAACCTACCTAGACCACTCTGTGGCCAAAGGCGTTTGCAGCACCATCCCACACAACTGGGAATCCCAGGTTCTCCATCTCTCTGGGCAAATCCATCTGAGAGGAAGGGGAGCGAGGCAGGGGAGGGGGCGTTGGGCTAAGAAAAGCTGGGCAATCAAACATTACATAGTGTTAAACACTTCATTTTCAATCCCAGCCGACTCCATTCCCCCGCCACTGTAATTGCCGCGGTCCTACCTGCCACCAGTGGTCCTTTATGAAATGACTTCTGAATTGGAGCACATGGACGAGTAGCTGTGGACGACTTGAGGAAGGGTCCCATTAAATAAGAGATGGCTAATTACTTTGTCCTCCCTTTTGTCCTGCGCTATCCGGGCTCTCGCTGCCATTCATATATCTTACTGTAATGAGTAAAGCCAGAGCCTGGCACCTGTGCTCGGTAATTAAACATATAAATTCTCCCCACACAGAAATATGTGTACTCACCAGGATTGATTTATAAGGCTCTCTAAATTGCACAGTTGAGCTTATTTTCACTGGCTGTTCTTTTTTTCTTCTTCTGAGGAAGTGAGAGAGTGGAGAGTCGTTCATCAGCTCCGCGGTTGAAAGCTCAATCTTTTAAAACACTTGTCTCCTCAGAGTAAAGTTCCTTCTTTTATTGTTGCTGTTTGTGTTATAGGTGAGGGTGGTGATGGGGACTCCCAGGTCCTTTTGGATACTGGAATGAGCTTTTGCACCTTCGTAGCCAAAAACGCCAGATGAAAAATGCACTTATAAAAACACACCATGATCAAGAAGGGATCCAAATGAAACAGGTCCATGACTCATTTATGGTCCCTGCTGCTCGTAACTCACTCATACTGTACTTTGGGAAACACTGAAAGCGAGAGAATCAGATTTGGTTTTCTGCCGTTTTCAGCTTGGGTTTCCTCGTTCTCAGTGTGATTATGCAGCGCAAGTCTCATGTGATAAGATTCATACCGAGCTCTGTGTAAAATATTACCTTCTCATTTTACTTATTAATATTATGTCCACATTGTGGAAGCTGATACACTTATTTAAGTAGCTCTTAAACACTTTCAACATTACTTCCATTGTGTGAAATATCTGAGGTTTCATGATTTCTTTTCATTTTTTTTATGATAATTTGGTATGGTATGGTATTTTAGTTTTGTCGGTGGATAGTACAATTCAATTTGGACAAAAACAAATAAATGAAATAACTTATCATCAGCTACAGTTAATAAAACTACCACGGGCCACACTGGATGCATGGGCATGTGTGTGTCAAACAGCATCTTTTCATTTCAGTGCCCATGTAATCAGATTAAAGCAGTCACACTGCCCTGGTGAGCGACACTACTCTTCTTTAAAGTCAGACTCTCACCGATTATCTATGTGATTCACAGAGAAATAGACAGGTTCGATGTCTATCCGTCAAATATGTCACAAACATAAATATTTGCAATGCTTCCTGTGTCCTTTCCAAAACAAAAGTACTCTAGTGTTTCTGTTGTCTGAATCAATTTATGTGTTTTAACATGGTTTTTATTATTAAGGATGATAAACTTCACACTGAGGAGTCCTGGCATTCAGTTGAGTACGTAGGCCACTTCTATTCACCGAAATACAGCAGTCGTACCAGAAACCCAGATCGCAAACATGCAAAAGACACTTTCCCTGTGTGAACAAGATATCCAGCAGATCAGCGAAGCAGCCTCCACACACTGAACACACACCTTGTGTGGCCTGTTCTTTAGAATTACTTTTTATTTTTCCAGGCATGTCTACAGGTATAATGAGGGGCAGGGGCTCAGTTTCTGCACCCAATTTTTACATCTTCGATCCGTCCATCAGAGCTGTGATGAGACAGGGAGGTCTTCAGGTATGAACAGGGCCTCAGTGTAGCTAAGTGAAAGACTAGCGTGTGAATTCCTGTTGTATATATTGATTGCATTTTTGATCTATATATAATAAGGATAAAACAATCAAGTTTCACTTTGTGACTTTCTAATGATTCATGGCATCATAACAGTGTTATACTATACACAAGAGGTTTTGTTCTTTACTTGCAGAAATTATTGTGCTGTTTCCACCGAGGTGCAGGAGTTTATGTTACAGTGGGAAAAAAAAAACAGAGAGAACAGAGAGAAAAAACTGAATAAACTGCTTGAGGGCGGGAGGCTAACAATATTTTTAGGGCTAATGCATCTGTAAACCCAAACTGGGTAGAACAACATAATTTGGTCTTTGCACACAAAAATGGCGTCAGTGATTATCTGATACAGAGTGACAGAGTGAGATCTGATCACAAGTGGTCACAGGAGAAACATTCAGGATGGTTTTTAATGTGAACAGATAAACTTAGAGTTGTCCACTTGTGATCAGATGTGTCAGGACGGATGTTAATACCAGGTCTGAACAGGGCCAAAGAAAGGAACCGAGGGAACAAGCTCAGGTCATGACAGAAAAATAGATGTACTAAGACTGAAGATCTCCTGAGTATTAAATGATCTGGTCCACAGCGTCAAAGAGGGTAAAGGTCAGTGGCTTTACACACATCCCCGATGTTCTTCTTTTGTAAAGTATTTCAGTGTGAGCAGAGTCTGTGAAGCAGCACATAAATTATGAGCCTCAATCTCTTTTTATGGGTGATGGAATTCCCTATTAGCCGACTGGAGAATGTTTCCCAGCTGGGAGTCTCAGTTTGAATGAGCTGTGTTAAAACCTAATGAATGTCATAATCAACTGGATATACTTTACAATTAGAATGGATCTGCTGTTATACACCCATCTACCTTTTAACCCGTTGCTTTATTCGCCGCTGTTACCCACCGCTCTGTCTTTATTTGCTTTTATTTTGCTCTCTCATTACTCATTTCTGAAGATGGCATTTCTTTCTTTGCTTTGCTTTATGATTTCTTGTTCACTTTCTTATTTGTTCTTTTCCCCCCCTTCTTTTTTTTGGTTTCTGCCGAGGCCTGAAGCTTTCAAAGCATTCTTGACACTTTTGTTAATAAATCATTGGGAAGTTAATGAAAACGGCATTCAGGCATATCCAAAATGATTGTGTTCTTTGTCATGCTAATAAAGTGAAAGATGTTCGTCCAATGGGTGAATGCCTGCACATTACCAGCTACTTCGGATTATATGCATGCTTGTTGCACCTCCTTCTTTCTCTCTCACCTTCTCCTTGTTTTCTCTCACCTTCTCCGTCTCTCAGACAAATTCTTTAGCATATTTATCTCATCGGCTATCAACAGGAATCCAATAGGTTCCCGAAGCAGACGTTTGTGTCGCTTTGAATAGTATCGAGGGAAATACAGGGAGGTGGTCGCCTGACTTGTTGTTAACCTCTACTTTTTTTCAAACTCCCCCACTTGTGTCTTCCTTCACCTCCTTTGTGTCTGGGCTTCACATGCAGGAGGACTGAACTTCATTTACCTCTAAACTAAATCAAATCAAATAAATCTAAAAGTTGGCAGCGTCTCCAGTGCTTTCACGGACAGCGACATGCAGGAGGTTGCCAGGATAATTAAAATGAAAACAGCAGCTCGTAATTAAAAAATAATTATCTTAGGATTGATTTTGTTTTCCATACTTAATGATCATACTTGTATTATATTTGTTCTATATGTATACAGACCACTCAGTGTGTTTTCAATTCATCCAATCTGGCATATGTAAATATGTATGTGGATGAATTATGTTAAGCGTTTTTTTGCATTTCTCTATTCCCACGGATTTAAATCATGAAGTTTAATATTGCCTAAAAATATCTGTGAACATTTCTTATAATTCAAACTCTACAGTTATTGATCATAATTTGAAGAAAGAAATATAAATAATTGATTTGAGATTAATTGATGTTCTGCAAAAGGGTGTTTATAGTGAATAGTATTGAATAACGTAATCACATTTTTCTTGGAATTTACTTTATACAATAATAATTCCTACACGACAAAATTAAGAGTTGGGACTGTCATGACATCAGTTTACTTTTTATTCACACATTAGAAACAGTTGAAAGTAATAAAATACATTGTGATAATTACAAATTATTCTATAATCGTGTTAACAAGCACATTCTTTTTCATTCTTTTTTCATTCATTCACATTAGACACTAGGAATAAGTGTTGTACACACTGGTAAGGCTAAATATTTTACATAAAACAATCAAATAAAACAACACTTAATTCTGATTTACGTTGCATTTCTTTCTCATCATCATAACTATTTTATTTAAAATACGATGACGTACGATGACAATGTTGCGATAATCTTGTTGCATCACTTCTTTGTTGTCATTTTTAATTCCGTACCTCAGCGGTTCTCAACCTTTTGGCTTGTAAACTCTTAAATTAAAACCTGTCGAGTTCCTATCTCAGGTCTCACAGCCGAAGTCCTTTAATTAACTTTTTTTTGGGGGGATGCCCAAGTATTTTACCTATTTTGAATAGAGATTTGGAGCAACAATGTGAAGGAAGTCATAATATGTTGAATCGTTTTTGGTTACAGTCGAATTATTTATCTCATGTCCACTCTTTAAGGTTCTTCACATGAAAACACTGCTGTAAAACTGGAGCAAAAGCAAACATGAAATATTGTTAAATAATTTGAATAGATTGAGAGGCTAAACTTGAGACTTAATATGTTTTGATCCTGTGTTTTCAGAGCCACAGAGCTTCACTTCATCTTCCCCCTTTTCCCCCTCACCAACTAATCCACCAGCATGTATAACCTGTCTCACCGCTGTCCCCATAGATTACAGCTCCAGGTACATTGGTCTGATTTTTCTTTTTCATGATGCCTGAATGTGCAAAATGGAATAGAATATTTGATGGGGATGTGCTCCCATAGTCAAAGCCGAGCCTTTAAAAAAATGCAACGGATCTTGCTGCTGTTTACATACATTTTGGGTCTTTGCTCTGCGAGTTGGAGCCACATACATTTGTCAGATTGAGCCTCTGTTGCAAATGCACATGCTGTCTCTCTCTCTCTCTCTCTCTCTCTCTCTCTCTCTCTCTCTCTCTCTCTCTCTCTCTCTCTCTCTCTCTCTCTCTCTCTCTCTCTCTCTCTCTCTCTCTCTCTCTCTCCCTCTCTCTCTCTCTTACACACACAGACACAGACACATAATGTCTGTAATGGTGAATAAGTGGATTCTGGTGTGTGTGTGAATATGTGAGCATTAATAAAGATGCACACAATTTACATGCAGTTTTTTGGGTAACATTTTCCAGCAAAAGTGTTATTTATAAAAGATAAGTTTTATGTCAGAAAATCCTAAAAAGAGACACTCTCATCTATTCCATGATGTAACCTCTGCCTCATATGTGTGCGATGTTGAAACAACACATGCGTAGAGTAAAAATAACAACAACAGAAAAGGTCAGGTTTTGACAGAGGAGGTCAAGAGGGTGCAGAAATGTAAATATTTGATATTTGATCTTGTCCATGCTAATATTGCCCCCATGTTGTCATGCATCATAAAATTTGTCAGTTTCAGACTGTGCACGACTGTATGTCAGGTTTAGTGTTTGTAGTGGAAAATCAAACACTTGTTTCAAGTGATGTGATTAGTTAAGTCTCTAAACATCCATGCTGCCTCAGATGTGTGAGTGTGTGTGTGTGTGTGTGTGTGTGTGTGTGTGTGTGTGTGTGTGTGTGTGTGTGTGTGTGTGTGTTTGTGTGTGTTTGTGTGTGTATGTGAGTGAACCCGGACACCATATCTAAAGGGGGGACATATGTTTTGTCTAGAGGTGTGGAGGTGGGTGCAGGCTTAAATTTGCATGTGTGTGGGGGGTGGTTTCGGACAAGGAGAGATGTAGGGGGGAGGGTCGGTGGTGGTTTGTGTGTGTGTGTGTGTGGAGGGGGGGATTGGGCAAAATATGATTGTGGAGGCAGACACAACATGGCAAGGGCAGGGGGCTAACAGACAACAACAACACTTCACTTAGGCCTAATTAGAAAGGTGGCCGGGTCGGCATCTCAGCAATATGTTGCTCATAGGCACAGAGGATTGTGGGGGATTCCACTGGAGGGGGTGTACAGATAAAGACAAAAATTATGTCTTTCAATTTAGTAATTGTAGTTAAAATAATTTAATGGGTCTCGTTTTTAATATGTAGAAAATCAAGTTATTTATTTAAGTATAGCATCATTTTGCTTTTGAAGTCGCTCTGAATTGAACACTGTCTTTTGTCTTGTCTGCTTTATCTAATGAACAAGGATTAATGACCTTGTGTCTTGTCAGTTCTGTTAAAATACACAATCTCTCACTTACATTCAAACAATCTCCCCAAGGTAAGTGTTCAAATTTATGTGAACTGGGATTTACAAAAACTGTTTTCAATACAACTAAACGATTTCAGTTGATATCTTTAATCAGTCATTTTTTATACATTTTACATCTGCTGCTTTGTCTGATTCTTGCACAGGGTTTCAGAAAATTAATGAAAAAGTTTGTAGAAATATTGTAATTCACTTGCTTGATTTTTGTTATCACTTTATAAAGAGAACAAAAAAACCTTCAGAATAATAAAATATCAATATTACAAAAATAATCTCTAAAAAATATATGTGCCTGGAAGAAAGAGTGTCAAAGGTCATAGATTATTAAGGTGCTTTAGTGTGTCCATCACGAGAGCACCTTGTGTCCATCATACCTATCATATCAAAGACAAAAGATTTATTTTAGATGCTTTAAGTTTTTCATACCTTCAGCAAAACAAAAACTTCAAAGTTATTAAATGCATTGATGTCAGAGGCTGTACATGTGCCCTCTTTTTGTAAAAGAATGGAACTATATAAAAAAACAAAAAAAAAAAAACAAGGAAGGCAAGCTTCAAACAGAGGTCACGTGAACACAGCTCCTGTCCTGAGGCATGATTTTCTGTTAGCACCTTGGACCAGAATCTCAAACTTGTGTGCCAAGTGCTCCCTCCCTCCGCTCCGAAAGACCTCTTTAACGACCGCCTCGACAACCTCTACCCTTCACCCCCCCCCCCCCCCCCCCCCCCGCCCTCGTTGCAGGAGGTGGGGGTACTGAGATGGAGGTTGGGGCTGCCCCTGAGCACTGCAACTCAGGCCAGTTTGCCAGTTTTCTTCAACTTCATCTCCCTGTGCTGCTTTAAGGTTTGGGCCGAGGTTACAGGAAATGCTGGAGAAGAGGGGTCCTGTGCACCTCCAAGGGTGTTTAAAAAGACTTTCTCCCTGCGCAAACAAAAAAAACACTTCCATAAGTAAGACGTGAGGGCAGGACATGTGCTCGCCGGGCAACATTTAACATCCTGCCGCCAAGCAAGAAGTGGAAAGAGGTCCTGGAAAGTTTCACCAACAGACCACGAAGGAGGTAGACAGTGCCCCGAACCACTCATGAGAGGTCATCAAAAGTTTTTCTATTCTTTTTTTAAACTCCCTCCCTGCCTCCATCTCTAATTCCATGCAGGGGTAAGGTTACAGCTTGGAAAGGTGAGCCTAAGCTGATCCTGTGCTGCGGATGGCAGCCACTACCTCGAGCGTCAAACACTCACATCCAGCAGCTCCAGTGTGGCCGGGATGAAAGGCAGTTGGAGGCTACAGTGAACTGTACCGGGCTCCACAGTATTGATGTTGGAGAAAATGACCCCCCTCCCCTTGATTTGCAGAGGGAAAGTGTAGAAATAGAAATGGTAAATCTGTCTCCGAAAGCTTTTTTTTCCCTCCCTCTTCGCTTTTTTTAGCTGCCATCTATGTAAACTAATATACATTGATGTTTTCTAGAGGGCAGTAAAGCATTTGGAAGCTATATTGGCTTGTTTTGTTCTCCTCTACTTGAGGGATGCTGTGTTTTGCTGATCAATAGAGCGGGCCTGAGTTACTGTGTAAGCTTTTGTCATAAGGGCAAGAGGAGCATTCACACACGTCTGAACTCAACACATAAACATCTCTGTAAGCCAAAAGAAACACTCCGGATAATCTCATGAAACTTTATAAATCAAAATTCCCTCCAAACGTTTTATATTTCTATCCATTACTGAGGAAAGCATGGGTGGTGGTGCTAATTATCCAGTCACGCTATAGAACCGTTGTTTCTTATTAAGAGGAGGATGTTTCTCTCTCCTCATGACATCATATAAAGATGATGTTTTTGTCTCTTCCATGGAGAGGTGTCTTCTCATTGCACTTCCACTCATGTTGTGTTTATTTTGACACAAACCCTTCCTGAAACTTTCCCCAAAACCTTTCCCCAAAAACCTCTGAAGTATTGCAGCAAACAGAAAATGCTTAGAACAAAACTTAAATTTCCAGTGTGTAGGATTTTATGACACCTAGTGGTAAGGTATCAGATTGCAACCAAATGAGTACCTCTCCCCTCACCTTAGTTTTGTACGGGTGAGGGGAGAGGTAAGAGAACCCACGATAGCCTTCAGGTAGTAGGCTTTAAAAAAAGCAAACGCAATCTCTAGAGCAGTGGTCAGCAACCTAAGGCTTGCATGCCAACACAGGCAATTTCTTATTAAATAAATATTCAAAGGCTTGCCGTCACTCAGCCTCTATTATTTAGCTTGATTGATGTAAACACCTCCCAGCCACTAGGTGCCAGTAATGCGGCATAGGCTGGATGCCAATTACCATTAAATAATAATAAGAATAAGCCTCCCAACCGATGCTGCTTGCATTTTCCCACATGAATCTCTGTGAAGTGCAGCCGCTCAGGTGTATCGGTGAGGGCGTGCCCACTAGCTAAAAAAACAAAGGTACGGGCATTTCAGCTCTCATGGGCAGAATACTATGGCTTTGTTTTTCAGAAGGACCGTGCTGTGTGCACATTATGTTTTGAAAATGTTGTTTGCCGAATGTCCAGTGTTAAGCGCCACTTTGAAACAAGGCACAAAACAAGCTTCAAGGATCAGGCAGACAAAGGGAGAATCAATCAAACGTGCAGTGGCCAGGTATGGGAAGCAAGCCAAGTCTTTGCCACTGACAAAAACCATGCGACTGAAGCAAGGTTTCGCAATTCTGAACATGAGTGTGGTTGGTGAGGCTAAGGACCAACTTATTATTGCAATAATAATGAGATAAACATGTTTCTTGTTTACCAGAAACAAGTGTTGTTCTATATATAACCAATATGGATGGAATAAAATGACAATCTGTTGGAAATATTAATGTGGTTCAATAATAAAACTTGACATAAAAGAATGTTGATATGGCAAACTAAGTAACAAGACATTTTCACATTGGCACTTATTGTGAAAAACGTTGCCGACCCCTGCTCTAGAGTCACTGTTTGGTGGTCCATTCTGGGATACTGTAGAAACACGACTTGTTGGACTCCGTGGATGATGACCTGTTCTCAACAATTCTTAATTTGAATTGATTATACAATGAAAACATATTGATAATATGTAAAAGTAAACTTAAGAGAGGATGTTATTAAAAAGGGGAAACGTCTCTCACATTCTAAGGACTGTCTTAGGAAATTGGATAAATTAAACTGTAAACAAACCATTTTATTAACATCAACCGATTCTTGGCAACACATATACAAGGGAATGGGTGAAATTGTATATATTCTGAGGGTGCTTGTGTTATTATCCTATTGTTGTTGATTAAGTTATTCATTGAGTTATTATGATCATTATCATGATTATTGTGAAAATAATAAACCGGGTTCCGCCTCGTCTACCTTCATTGAACAAATGGATCCAAAGTCTCAAGGCTGCGGTTCATACTTTAGTTTTTCATACTTTCAGTTTTTCATTTGATAACAACGGTGGTCTTCTGTTGTATGGTCCCCTAGCACAGTGAAAACACTGTCAGCTTTCAATGGAATGATTGGCGGCGTATGTAAACCTGTCTTGTGTCCCTATTATTACTTGACGTATGAAACGTTTTTTTTTGATTAACTGTCAAGCTATCTGCTCTATTCAATTTCCAAAAAAGGGAACATAATTATGAATATTGGATAAAATTTCTGATGATGGATCCTCCTAAATCCTCCTCACATGGTCCTTTAAGAACACCTGTTCATCTGAATCAATCTCATCCACTTGTCACCATGTCCACCATCTTTTTCTGGCTCAGACAGATGATGTTCCCAGTCTTAATATCGCCCATGAAGCTTTGATTGGTCTGCATGAATCACTGAATGAAAATGGAGACTTTTTCAGTGATTTACACCAAAATGGGCAGCAACATATTTACTTTTCTTCTTAAGTTGAAAAGTGATTTCATAATTCAGTGCCCTCATTATTAGCTACACTATAATCATGGAACTCACAATGTACTTACATTTACCTGGTTGACAGATAGTAACCAAGCTCACATTGTCGTAAATTATTGAGGGAGGAAGTTAGAGAGGGAATTATTTCATGGTGAATAATTGACTCATGTGTCCCAGACCATTTTAAACGGCTCCGCACATGAAAAACATTATTGTTTCATTTGAAAAATAGGTTTCAGAAAGGAGCAACTCTTGACATGCCCTCTTCATAGAATTAAGATATGGGATCATTAAGGTCTGGTGCCATTTTAGCCCCGATTTGACCCTTCCAACTATAGGGGGGGGGGGGGTATTCTAAATACTAACGATTGTGTCGGAGCCTCCCTGATCTTGAAATGTGAAACAAATATCAAATATCAAGTATCAAACATGAGAAACTGAGCAAACCCAATATTGCTTCACCAACTGAACGTTGCATACTGGCATAGTTCATTCTGCCTTTTCAGACATAACTCTATTTTAGTTTATCTTCTGAAGTCTTGTTTTTGATCATCAGGTTTCTGTAAGATCCCAAGTCTGTGGATTCACCACTGTGAAATGGATTCCTACGAACGGCAAGTGTGTGGTCATACATCCTGGCCAAATCTTCTAGTGTTTTGACAATTATAATGTTAAAAATCTGTCATTATGTCTGTGGTTCCCAGTGATTTTAAAATCAGATATGAATTTGAAATCCTCTAGTCTGCACCAGGCCTAAGAAAGCAGAAAATATAGAGAGAACATAACATCAACAACAAAATAAGCAATCACCAGAGATTTGATTGACAGGACACCTGGGTGCCTGCACCCATGGGATAAGGCCTAATCGTTGAAGCATCGCAGGGTAGTAACTCACTATTATCAACACACATAATAACAATCACACTTAATCTTATGTTATTAATTATGTAAAATGTTTAAAGAGTGATGTTGTTGTCATCAATCTGTTAGAAATCTAAAGTGGTTTACTGAACTTTAGCATCAAAGGTTGGTCCGTCTTACTCCAGGTTATATTAAGTTGGTAATTTGCAAAAGCCAAATATTATTTATTTTGTATGTAATGTATGTATGATATGTTGGTATATACTGGTATATTGTGCAAATTTTTCAAGTAATTTCGTTTTTTGATCCTATAAAAACATGGTGAGACATCAGGATTGACAACTGAGCCTGACTTGCGGCTGGTTGAGCATGAATATCATGGGGTCCCAAATATTTCCTCCCCCAAATGCTACTGCGCGGACACTGGCTCCAATTGGACAAGATGATACTTTTCATATTTGGGATATTTTGGCTTAATTTCTGCAAAGTGGGAGGAAGTGGGTACATGTAATCCGTCTATACTCGCAACCTGTATTAACTGTATTAAAGATTTTAAGTATGCCAATGTTTTTATGACTTAATATGACACAGTTAAACAAAATGTGACTGGAGTAATATGTCTAATATTCCTGTTTTCTATCACTTTATTTATATTTTGCAGTTCACTGGAGTTTCAATATTATCTACCTCCTGGGATGGAGTGGCTTCTCCCCCCGAAAATACCAATTTCCCCTTTCCAACTACCCAGGCAATCATGACTCAAACAGGATATAACAACACTGTCCATGTCTGACAGAGAGGTAACTTAATTCCTAAATGTACTCTTAATTTAAATAATCGTTAAACAGTTTGTTTCTAAATACCTTTTGATGTACATATACAAAATGATTCATCACAATCCCTGACAGAATTTCTTCTCATTTATGAATGAGAGCGTTTTGCAGATGTCAGTAGACAGATGAAGCTCCCTGTCCCACTTCGTTGTTTGCGGGTGAAAAAAGCTAAATCTCTGTTTTTTAGCCCCTTCAGCTGCAGCAGGCTCTGAGTGGAGGCTGAGCACTCTTAGTATTTTCACCTTGCACATCATGCTTTTAATTATGGGACATATTGAGCAGCGTGTCCAATGTATAATGGCTCTGATTGGAATATTCATGTTCAAAGTTTGAAGAAAGTGGAAAGGGGAAGGAAGTGAGATGTAATTGTAATTAGTGAAGGACCGGGTGCTTGCAACTCTCAGAGGAGCATCTGAGTCACCTGCTGTGTGTGCGTGTGTTGTGCCCATGCATCTGTTCTCCTGGCTTAGCGTAGGCTACCTGGACACACCAGGGAGTGTGAGGAGCGCTCTTGGCTTAACTAGGAAACATACCTGTCTGTCTCCTCGCTCCGGGCTGAAGTGGCTAGTTAGCATATGCAGCACCGTGCATGTCTGTTTACCCTATGCGGGTGTGTAAGTGTGTGGGCATGTGCATGTCTCTGCGTGCACATGCATAGGCCTCATCTCAAGTCTCAACGGAGACTTGTTGTCTAAGATTAATGAAGGTCACTGGAATCCTCCAAAGTATTCCGATAATTAAGGCTTTGTTTATCAAAACAAGTTATATTAAGAGCAAAAAGATTCATGGTAATTATTCATAATCTTAACAATTCAAGTGTAGCCACCTCATTTGTGCCTTTAATTCTTCTTGTTAATGTTTTGCATAAATCTGCATAATTACTTGAGATGCCTGTTGTATTTTTGACAGCTACTCAGTTCATGTGCACTAAAGGGTATCGAATGTGCTGTGTGCTGCATACTTAAAAAGAGCCTGTATGGCAGCAGCCGTAAAGCATATTTCAGCCATCAGACCGGCAGCAATTCACGCATGGAACAGGATGTTTTTGATCAGATGAAGTAAATTAATGCTTCTGCTTGTGGTGGCCGGAAGGAGAGCTGTTATAAGTACGGAGCCCCCCAAATTGTGCAGCAAAAAAAAGGGGCGGTGGCAAATAAATCTTCCTCCAGCAGTCTAAAAACATTCAGGGGCTGCTGTGAGCCCCACCATACAACACACACTCCTGATGTAATTCAGTGTGTGTGTTTGTGTGTATGTGTGTGTGTACGCCCTGCGTATGGCTTGACATGTCCTCCTGCATAATCACATATGATGCAATATATGAATATTGCATCATATGTAAATGACCAGTGCATGAGAATGCTCTCTCTTGGTTTACATAATCTTGTAATGACCTCTTGTAACACACAGTCTGTGATATTGGTCCTAATAGATTTTTCTTGCTCTATTGTTTTTTTTAACCCAACTTATTTTTTGCAGTGCCGACCCCTGGAATTACATGGAGAGTGAGGCCGGCCTATTAGCACCGTGACATGAGTGATTTAATTTACACTCAGTCTCTCTCTCTCTCTCTCTTTCTCTCTCTCTGTGTGTGTTACTCTGTATCGCCTCTTATTCCTGTGTGATTGGCCTGCGCTGGCCGATGATTTTAATAAACACACACATTCTGAGGGGGCCTTAGGTCAACGGTTTGGATTCATCATCCACCTACGTAGGACAGAGCTGTGAATGATTCAAGAGCATGTTAGACACAGACATGCATGCGTCCACACTCACACACACACACACACACACATATCACTAATCCTGTGAAGAAAACATTGACTTTAGCTCCTTGTTTTGCTGTTGTCTGCATATATGCATTTTAAATGTAGGCTAAAGCATCTGTGCATATCTGTGTGTTTGTGTGTGTGTGCTTGCTGTGTGTCCACTGTGTCACACTTATCTGCGTGCCCAGGCCTCCATGCAGGCCTTGTGCTCCCGCTCAGGGAAACATGTGACTCCGATGTTAATTGAAATTTGTCTACTGAAGTAAAGTTAAGAAAGTGAGAAAGAAAGAACCGTAGGAGGAGAGGTAGGGAGACAAAGAGAGGGCAAGGAAGGGGAGAAGTAAAGAAAAAAAGAAGCTTCAACTTTCTTTAATTATGTTTACCCAACAGGCGTTGCTTCCTCATTCTAATAGCATAAACATCTGGCCGTGGTGCGCCACTAGCATGGCGGCAGTAGTCAAGCAAATCTTGTGGAAAATAATGAAATTAGATCCCTGGTGCTGTGACAGTGGAAGGGCAAAAGACATCCGCTCCATGTTAATAAAATTGCCATGAATGAGTGAATACAATTAGCAAATTGTCAGTGGCGGCAGTGAACTTTTGTAACTCATCGATGTTTGCATTATTCGATTAACGCTGCAATTTGGACTTGTTTATTCGCTGCTGTTGTGGCTTTTATTAATCGTGACCTGGCAGTGAATGGCCTGCGATTAAACCAGTCACATATGATGTGGCTGATGGTGAGGGATGGATTGGTGGGCAGGCTGATGGAGGACATATATTTATTGTTATTTATCTGTGGGAATGCATGTCTCGGAGAATTGGAAAACTGTGTGTGTGGGTGTATTGGTGTGTGGGGATGTGTGTTTTGCACTGAGGTTTTAATTTGAGGATTTATTATTTTATGACACCAATTCTGGTTGATGTACGAAGATCCACCTTTAATTAAAATTCACACATACACAAATTTATACCCTTTTCTCTATTTATTACTGTGTGCATCCTTGTTTCCCCTGTTTTAGGGATACGTTACTGATTCTCAGTTTGGGCACAGCTTAGGGTGACCACAGGGGAGATGTAAACAATTTCTGGCAACTGATGTCATCTGGGAGAAATTGGGATACAACAGGGTTATGATGGAAGAAATAAAAAAACAGGTTTTTAAAATTGTCCCCGAAAAACTATGAAAGGGGTTAAGACGATGATACCCACGTTGGGCCACTGGCTGGCTCAGGCCCATCATTTTTTGTCTTCACTTTCATGCTGCAGACGTCACTCCATGTTTCTTAACATCCTAAATTTAATTTAGCTGATGCTTTTATCCAAAGCGACTTACAATAAGTGCATTCAACCCAGAGGGTACTAACCCAGAACAACAAGAGACAAGAAAGTACAATTTCTTTAAAACTTAAGCAAAACTACAAAGTGCTACAAGTAAGTGCCATTTAAGTGCTACTAAATTGTGAGAGAGGAAAACAAATTTAGTTTACTTTTTTTATTGGTTAAACATTTGGACGAGTTCGGCGGGCCGGATTAAAAAGCCCATGCCTTTGCCCATGACTGCCCTGGAGCCTTCAAACGTTGGGTATTGTAAGATACATTGAAAAACACAATGAAAATGCTGGTGTTAAAACCTCCCGATGTTAAAGCCGGCCTCGGGTTGCTTGTTGTTAAGTCTCTGCAGGGGAGCAGGGCTAATAGTATCTTTAACTTAGTGTCGAGAAGTTTGAGTGTTCTTTTAACCCCCTCAGTACAAGATAGGTGTGGTCATCCAAACCTGTCAAATTGTTCCAGTGATTGGTGTTACACATCTTCCAAGCCACAAGAGTGCAGGGGACACTAACAGGTTATGCTGGTATTGAGTGGAAGTAAAACAATATGATGATTTATAAAAGACAACATGTTCATGTCATACATTAAGCAAAGAATGGCTGACATTCTGTGTTTGCCAGATGAAACAGCTATTTTTACATTTTACAAACTAATCAAGGCAGTGTTTGAATGAAAAACTAATGAATACAATGTTAATTAAAACAGTACAGTTCTAAAATGATTTAAGACACTAACATAGAATGCTGGATAGGGATAAAGTAGCATGAGGGAAAAAGTCTCTCCAAGGCTTTTAAAATAATATCGGATTACTCAGCCCTAATTACAAAACTTACACTTAAAGGTTCAGTGTGTCGTATTAAGTGGTGAAGTTGCATGTTGCAGCTGGAAACACCTCACCTCACCCTCCACTTCCAGTTATGAAAGAGAACCTGTGTTAACCTTCCTTTATCATTAAAAACTAAAAAAGATGTTCGGTTTGTCCAAGTTTCGACATCTATAAAAAACATTGCAGCATCTGTTGAGAGGACCTGCTCCTGATGTAAATATAAAGTATTTAAATATAAAGGACCCATTCTAGGATGAAGAAAATAACAATTTGTACAATTTCGATAAAACACACTAGTGAAAAACATCACTAGGATTGCTTTATGCCAATAGATCCCTTTCACTTAAGTAGTATACACTGCAGATTTAAAAGATAAACAACATACACAAAACAGGTATATATTTCCTGTGGAATTATCTCATTAATCACCTTTTGTTTAGTTATTATGAACCAACATTTTTTTTTATACTTTAGTAAGATTTTTTTGACACTGGAAAAACATCATAATATCAGCCACTACCTTCCTATATATATATATATATATATATATATATATATATATATATAGATGCATTAGAATAAACCCACTTCAAATGCTCGGTCTTTCATCATCTTGTCTCCTTCAGTTCCGACCATCCCAAGTTCCTTTTGAAAATTTGAAGTAGCGCTTCCCAGCCCACCTTGCTCTGTGCTTTCTAGAGAGCGATCTGTGTTTACTTTACAGCCTCTCGCAGGCAAGGGAAGGGATTACATTTGTGGAAATGAGTTGTCATTTCAGGAGGTAATAATGGATTTGGGCCTGAGAGCTCGACAAACATAACATGGGGGAGAGCGGTGAGGTTGAAACATGGGAGTCGTGGTACAGAATGTGTGTGTACATTGTGGATTTGTGTGCACACGGGAAGAATGGGACACACACACATGCTCACACTATTTGGTTGGACATCTGTACAACTGAGTATGGGTGGATTCTACTGCGGTGCCTCTTTGGGGGGCTGGCTATCCCACCACAAGATTCCTCCAATCTTCAAAGCTCCAGTCCGTTTAGAAGTAATGATTTCCATCCCTCTTGCCAGACTGGGTTTGTCCTGTCATCATCACTATATTTACTGACAACCATGTTTTATCTTTTGTCTTGGCCGCCCTCAGAATTGCCTCTGTAGTATTTTACACTGACTCGAATTGTCTCCTTTGTCTTTGGCTGGAGTTCTGGAAGTTCCATTCCCGCTTGCCAAGTGAAACAGGCCCTCTTCGTTCTAGCCTCCCATCTGTCACCCTGACCTTTGGACTGCACAGTAGTATGCCAGTCACATAAAGTCCTTCATCATCACACAGACCCTCTTATTCCATCCCACACCCTCATATGCAGACGTTCATAATGTGTCCGTCCGCTGCAATAGCTTCTTCTGATGATGTGCCAAAAACAGAAAAAGGGTCTATAAAATATTTTACAATAAATATTAAACCACTCAGGGTTGCATCATCATCGGTCAAGGTTTCAAGAACTAAAGTGGCGGTCTCAATAGAATCCTGGAGCTCCTAATAAACATGACCTGACCAGGGACCCAAGTCAGGCTGGGTCCAAAATTATAGTCACTATAATACTGACTAAATGTGCAAAACCTATGTGTTAACAACTATCAGTGATTATATTGTGCATCAGAGATGCCACATGAGAGAAAAAATCAGGTTCCTGATAAAAGATGGGACATCTTAATTGGGTTAATTATAAAGTGCTTGGAAAAATGACATGCACTGAGGATCTATTAGGCCACTGGTAGCCTATTAATTAGTGGTGAATTATGTGGCCACCAGTTTGGCTCAGGCCTTATCATCCTCTACTCTGTTTGGATTGGAATTGTACATGAGGCCCTTTTGAAAGGAGGCGTTTCTTTTATGTTGGGTTTGTTCGGTTTGGTCTGCCCTCTTATAGAACATTGTCATCACTTATTTTTACAGGAGCTTTGTAAATAAACATGATTGTTATAATGATTATTATTATTGTTTTATTATTTTGAGTGATGCAACAAATGACAACACAAATCAAAAGGTTGAAAGAGCCACTTGTCTTCAGTGATCTCAAGATTAACGATATAAAAATATTCTTACATTTTGTTATATTCACTTATAATAGCACTCGACAAGCTGTGTTTTTCTTTCAGGTAAGTACAAAGCATCAGAACAATGCTGTATCATAGCTTGTTCACATCAATGCATTTTTAAAAAGCATGACTGTAAGTATTGTTAATGCAATGAACTGGATTATAAGCCACCATTATTTTTGAGGCCAGCTGAGACTGTGAAACATATCAAAAACTGTATGTGAAGTCGTAACTTGGCCATGATCAAGGCCAAGTCTCATACTGGTGATAAAAGGCAAATAAAAAAACATCTTTGAAATGGACTGTAGTCTATATTTCTAACAGGCTTTGCATGTACTTCCTACTTAATGATGGAACCATATGCTTGGGCTCTTGAGAATGTACAGTATGTGCCTTGATGTGTGTAAATGTATCTTTCCAAGGTATGAAGAGCTGTGGGGCAAAAAGGGTTGTTTCATAATATGGCCAGCTTTGTTAGGTAAGCCCTGCATGCTGCCAAAGACACTTTGTCATATACAACTGTAAAGCTGTGAAATCTCAGGTGATCTTCTGCTAATGATATACAAGATAAGAAATTCCACAGAACTAAGAGTTACTACACAGTTCAAAGAAAAATCATTAGCCAGAGTATCTTATTCTGTGATATTCTTTGATTTAGGTGATGGGTTAGATGTTTATGTGATTGTGTATTTGGGTATGTGTATAAGATTGTCTATGCTTCTGTGTATGTGCATAAGATTTTCCATCTGTGTGGAGAGCGACTTTGTGTTCATATATCTATCTCCCAGTGCATTTTTTCATTTTTTGTGTGTTTGCATGAATACACATGTATATCTGTGTGTGTGTGTGTGTGTGTGAGTGTGTCGTGAGACAGATGGGTAATAGCCCCTGTGCTGAAAGCGGGGCCCTGTGTAACGTGCAGCCCTGATTGCAGACCTGATTACCTGCCATATGCTAGCTGAAGGGTTGAGGGCTGGACCAAATGAGAACAGTATGCAAACGTTAAAGCAGCGTTATTATAGCGCAGTCATTATGCCCCCGCTCTGGCAAATGAAAACGAGCGTGGCAGGGAAGGAAAATAATGAAGTCGTAAAAAAACGGACGGGTCACGGTGCGTGGTCGCTGCTGCTGCCACCTCCCAGCTGTAATCCCATTGGCTAGAGGGGAAGGGGAAGGGTCTCCTGCTAAGATGAGGGTAAACCCTTGGTTAGACCACAGGGTGGCCCTCGAAAAGCCGTACAGCGAGGAGAGACAGCAGTTAAAGATCAAACTGTATCTTTTTCCTGGGTACATCAGCTTTAGTTGGGTACGAAAAGCATGTATTTGTGTAGGTGTGTGTTTTTGTGTGTGATGTGATTATGTTCCTATTAGCCTTTGCATTCTCCATTATACATGGAGCGTACGGGGCTAAACTGACCTTGTAAGATGATCATTGACTCCCCTTTGAAAACACTTGTTATCCCAGGATTAACACACACATCAATTACTACCTGCTCACCGCATGAGCTTAGAAAATACAACATTTCCTATCTGTGTCGGTTACAAAGGCGAAACTCCAAGCCCAATGTCTAAACACAAAAACAGGGGTGCACACGAATATATACTAGCTCTATATATTGGAGTTATTTTTCGGCCGTGAATATATAATTAAGGTTAGTCGAAGATATTAACTTCAGATCGAATATGAACCAGGTAGTTTACACAACTGATAAAACTTAAAGTGGCCGCAGAATGGTGCAGGTGTGTTAATGTATGAATAATGCTCTACTGTATTTTACCACTTACCGTAACTTCTGGGACTCGACTCATGATCCTGATATTAACTGTTTATGGTGGGAATGTTTGATGATCCAAATATATCTGTAGTGACATGCACATCTTGTTTTGCCATTATACTGAGATCTCATATTAAAACAATTTGATGCAATTATTCTAATTATTTGTCAAAAAAATATCTGCAGTTTAAGTAATTATTATCCAACTGTAGACCATAGTATGAAATGTATTCAGATTTGATGTTGCCACTGTTAAACTAAGACTTGTTAAAAGTTTATTGTGTCACCTGACTAAGGCACTGAAAACAGTTATGATGCTTTACTGTTTAATACAAGGATTTTGTAGGTAAAACAAGAACTGTTCATTTCTGATATTTAAGAATATTATTGATGTGTATGCACAAGGATTAGAGAACAACATTAATATTTCGAACAGATTGTCATTTTATTCCATCCATATTGGTTATATATAGAACAACACTTGTTTCTTGTAAACAAGAAACATGTTTATCTCATTATTATTGCAATAATAAGTTGGTCTTTAGCCTCACCAACCACACTCATGTTCAGAATTGCGAAAGACTTGGCTTGCTTCCCATACCTGGCCACTGCACGTTTGATTGATTCTCCCTTTGTCTGCCTGATCCATGAAGCTTGTTTTGTGCCTTGTTTCAAAGTGGCGCTTAACACTGGACATTCGGCAAACAACATTTTCAAAACATAATGTGCACACAGCACGGTCCTTCTGAAAAACAAAGCCATAGTATTCTGCCCATGAGAGCTGAAATGCCCGTACCTTTGTTCTTTTAGCTAGTGGGCACGCCCTCACCGATACACCTGAGCGGCTGCACTTCACAGAGATTCATGTGGGAAAATGCAAGAAGCGTCGGTTGGGAGGCTTATTCTTATTATTATTTAATGGTAATTGGCATCCAGCCTATGCCGCATTACTGGCACCTAGTGGCTGGGAGGTGTTTAAATCAATCAAGCTAAATAATAGAGGCTGAGTGATGGCAAGCCTTTGAATATTTATTTAATAAGAAATTGCCTGTGTTGGCATGCAAGCCTTAGGTTGCTGACCACTGCTCTAGAGATTGCGTTTGCATAATCCTGAAGCCCATTGTGGCCTACTTAGTGAGAAGGGAACATGCCTTTCTGACTGGTCGTGCCTTTGTATGTGGGTCAGCTTCATTCAAATTCTCTTTCATTACAGCTCTTCTTCCAACACTGTGGCCCATCATTAGCTGTAATATAGGTCACCCCATGCTTTGTGAGGCTCCAGCCCAATTTGCATTCTTGATTCAGATGTAGCAGTCATCAGTGTAGGTAAGGAGGTGGGAAGCTGGGGAAAAGGCGAAGCTTTTATCACGTTTGATGAAAGGATGGGGTCAGTTTGGACACATACTTAAAAGGATCTGTTTTCCCAGTGGTGGGAAGATGAAACTCTTAGAGATCCAGGTTGATATGTGCAGTATGTACCCGGTCTCTCCTTTTCTTCATGTTGGAAAGAGAGAAAAGATGAGGAACTGATTTAGTCCTGCATTTAAACTTACTGCCCTGTATCATATCTCAAGACAGAATCATAAAAGGCAAATGTCATTAAAATATTTCATGCAATCCCCAACTACAAAGAAGGAAAGACGACCTGTGGTTGAGCAGCCCCTGTGCTCTCAAATCATTAAATTTTGTAAAGGAAATGACCACTCTACTCCTGCTGTCGACTCAACCCACTAACCCTCATTATAATTCCAATGAAAGAATGTAAGTGTGTACTTTTCCTGTACACATATTCCAACACAGGTGCATTCACTACTAAAAATAATTTATTTGAAAACTCAGTACAGAGTTACGACAATGACGTTAACATATCAGACTTTTCTGGTGTTCTCATTGAACGGGATCAAACAGGCCACCAGAGGTTGAGAGTTGGATATTATATGTACAACATAAACAATGTGTTAGGTCATGATGTGTTATCTGAGATTTATTTGATCATGTCTTTGGCCTTTGATGCAGCAGGATTCAGTGATCAGTACGTCTGTCCATCCATCTGTCTGTCATCATTTTGTCATTGAACTTCACAATTATGCTTATCGGGAGTGAAGTTGTGCTTTTTAATAGTTTGACTTTGATGACAATATTCAATTCAATTCTATTTGTATAGCGCCAAATCATAACACACATTATCTCAGGGCACTTTACATTTTTAGGGTCGAGACCTTAATACTTATGCAGAAACACAACAGTTCCCACAATGAGCAGGTACTGTGGTGACTGTGGTGAGAAAAAACTCCCTCAATAACAGGCAGTAACCTCCAGCAGAACCAGGCTCAACATGCCCTGACCGGTTGGTGTGAACAGAGAAAAAAATTGTTAAGAGAGGAGAGGTGGGTGGAAAAGAGAGAGAGAAGAGAGGGATACCATGAACATTTGTCTTTAAGTTCTGTCTGATTGGTTGTTGGAATGGAACTTGTAAGAGCAATATTTCTAGATGAAATTAGGTTTTAAACGTGATTAATTATAATAATAATAATAATAATAATAATAATAATAATAATAATAATGATTATTGTTGTCATCTGGATACCTGCACAAAGTTTGTGACATAAATGAGAGGCAGAGAGAGAGAGACAGCTCTGATCCAGCTCTAACTATAAGCTTTATCAAAAAGGAACATTTTAAGTCTAACATCCAAGAGATGGTGTCTGCCTCCCCAGTCGCTCCAAAATGCTCCAGCACAATAAAGAATTACAGCTATCTAGTCTGCAGGTAACAAAATCATGTACTAGCTTCTCAGCATCCTTTTGAGACATGTCTATAATTTATGTCATGTCTCCACTTCCTCCTACTGTACAAAGATTAAGGCAGAGTATCCTGGATTCAGTAGATTGCCATTTGGCACTGGTGTCATCATTTGGAGCCAGAGTCTGTGCAGTGTAGGGATCTTGTAGTAAAGCTGGAATATAAAGATCCTGCAAATAGAAGTGCTCGACCAAACACAATTAATCCTAATCCGTCAATCATGTTTGCTCAACCTTTTAAAAGCATAAAAGCGCTAAATAAGACCAAACTTCTCTGAAGCATTGATAACGTAAGCATGACAAGACTTACCTAAAATGACAGAGACCATCTCCTGATGTTAATGCAAAGTTTTGACCTGGTTAAAAAACTTAGTTGCCACATGTCAATGGCTTAATGTTAAAACGTTAGCTACTTGTACCTTTTATGTTCCTATTACATTCTACTGTAAAGTGCTCCTTAAATGTTCAGCTTTGCCCGATCATCCTCAAACCAGGACTGACATGAAGCCCTCAGCACCGGATCTACAGCAGGAGCAGTTGTACAAGTTAAAGAGCACAGTGCAGATGAAAGATGTAGCAGAGGTTTGCATCATCAGTATTAATGTTGTGACTTCTAATCACAGCCCTTAAGTCCTTCAGTCTTACAGCAGCTCCAGCCTCTGTGTTTAGTATGCAAAGGCAACAGAGCCTATTGACAGTTTCGTTTTTCTCCTTGGCAAATTACATGTTTCAACCTTAATTGTTATTGGAGATGTTATCATGAAGCGGATGCAGCCCTCGCTTCTAAATCAAGAGGTGATGTCGGAGGGAAGTTATGCAAAATGTGGCCTATGTATAATTAATGCCACCCCCCCCCCCCCCGCCCCGTTCACAGACACACACACGCACGCACACACACACGCACACACACACACACACCCCTCCATCCTCTTTAAGATGGACAGCTGGTGCCAGGGTGTCATTATGACCTCTAAGGGCTGCAGGGTTAAATTGGAATACTGAGGTTTAGGAGGAAATGACAATTGGTAACGGCTTGAAACTAAACACACACAGACACGTTTCTACTTCTATCTTAGGGAGGACACTCATTGGCATAATACATTCCCCAGCCCCTTACCCTATCACTTAGCCATTACACATAAATGCCCCACCCTCACCCTAACCCTAACCCTCACCCAAACCTAACCTTACCCTGATTCTAACCCTAAAACCAAGTCATCACCCTCTAACAGCCCATTAAAAGTGGGTCAGAAAGTGTGGACTGGCAAAAATGTCCTCACTTTGTAGGTTTGAGGATCCCACTGATCCTCACAGAGGTTACTGTACAAGTACAAACACACACACACACACGGTCAGTTTGTGTGAAGAGCAACACACACACCCCAAAACCGTCATCTGCTCTTAGCAACACAAACCCTCTTGACATCTCCGTTGGTGTCTTCTCTGTTTGTCACTACTTTCTTTTTGTAACACACATCGACTCCTTCTGGATTTCTACAGGCTGTACGAGAAGGTCAGGGGGATAAAGTTCGTAGAAACTGCGGAGTGTGTCACTAAGACATTTGCGGAGTACGGAGGATCTGCGTAGTCCAGTGCATGTCTGGAAGCAGCTTAGAATTGCCCTAAGGGAGGTGTGGATAAAATGGGAAGTGCGAAACTTCGTTTAAAAAAAGGTTTAACCAGAAAATGATTTGTATTTAAGCTTGGTTGAAAATTAATTTTTGCAATTAAACTTCAGTGTGCGTGTGTGAGTCCATGTGCAAACGTCAGTGAAAATCAAACAGTTAAGTGCTTTGAGTAAAAGCGCTGTATAATATATGTAGTCCCTTTTTAATGCACTCACACATTAAGCCGTTGAGCACCATGGTCACTATGTGCTTGAAGTCAATATAACCTTACTTCCTTTTTTCCCTATATCCCTTGCTGCTAGACCCAACCTTTAACCCTCAACCAGCCAACGAAAGGCAAACAACATCAAATCACAGTGCTCTGCTCATCCCTGTGAGGGCATTTTCTTGGCCGAGCAGTTAGTATACACTCTCACACTCACAAGCTGACTTTTGCACGCCCTCGTAAGCTTACGTACTGTACTCCCTATCTCTTCATTAATTGATCTAAACAGACTCTGATTATCTCGGCCCTTATGCAAAAAAGCCAGAGTCACTGTCATCTCTTTCAAGATAGCAGAAGGCGAGACGGACGGAACTTTGGCTGAAACTCCTCCTGTGCCTTAATTCCTGACAGAAAACATATGAATACCCCCGCACACACACACACACGTACATGCACACACATACCCAACCCAGCAGCCCTCTCTTCCTTATCTCTACCCAGAGCCTCTTTTGATGTCCCAACTCTAATCAACTCATCCGGGCTGTCGGACGTGTGGCTGACACAGGACAATCGTCGGAATCTAAATCGTTACATCTCGCCTGACATTACGGTGGCATTTTTGTTGTGGCAGAGGTAAGGAGAGCGAGGACTGGTTCACGGGGGGCGCAATTCATTCCATTTGGACGAGTGTGGGGGTGTGTGTGTTGATGGGGTGGGGTTTGGGGGCCTTTTCATATTAATATGGAATTAGGCCTGTGTGGGAAATCCAGTGTTGGCGAGGAGAGCGCTGGAGTCCACACGCATCCTTATCAGGGACAGCGTAGGCCCTATTCATACCGACTGCTATCGGCCTAATTCTTTTTGACATTTTAGATTAGGATCTTAACGGAAAGCTCCCAACTACGCAGACGGGGGAGTTGTCAAATAATGAAGGAATTCTACATGTTTACTACTAAAATATCAGCCTTTTAAATGGGCGTCTGGATTCAACTGTTATCGCGCAATCTGTGAACCCTCGTCCTACCGCTTCCTGTATCTCTGTGAGGGACAGGGGTTAGGAGTGTGTTTGCGTGTGTGTGCATATTTGTGTGCTTTTCTGCTGATGATTTGCATCATATGCATTCCGACTCCACAGGGTCTGTGTGTCTCCACTGCATCAAACGTTGCAGTAACACCATACATTAATCCTATCTGCTCCTAATCTGCTAATATTTCCTAGAGAATTATCTGAGAACACTGTTTCATATGCAAATAGGTTTGGAAATGGGGTAAACACAGCGCTGACTGTCCAGCGGTAAAACATCTACTGTGTGCCTGCTGTTGGTTGGACAGATTAAGCATCTGCGGCAGTGCCTGTTTGTGTTAGGTTGTGGCTGGGAGTAAACACAAATAAATTATCCTTGGATTAAGGATCAACCTCTATTAACGGTCAGCAAGGACAAAGGCCTCATACTTTGAATTTGCTGGCTATTTAGTTGAGGAAGTTCAGCAGAAGCTAATAAAAAGTCTAGAAGAGTTGTGCATGAATACACACAATGAAGAATTTATTCATATTCTTTAAAATGATATTACTACCATTACTAATCGAGTTCCCATTTCAATATATCACACAATTTGATAATAACAGGGTTCAATTTTGTATTCATTTGGCTCTGATCACAAGTGGAAGACAATGGTGTAGCCATTTATTAACCACACAACAAATGTATCTTCATTCAAATATAATCAAATTATCCAAATATGTCCTGTCCGTCAGGCACTGTACGTCTTGACCTACTATTTGAGGTCCGATATAAAATGTCATGCTGCCTAATAAAAGCAGTAGTTATCTCAGGGCAGTTTCAATACTCCAGGCCAGACTCTACAATAATATTTACCGAGACCCTTAAGTTGTCACCATTAACAAGCATTAGGCGACTGTGGTGAGACGAAAACTCCCTTTTTAGCCACAAACGGATTCCTGTTGAGGTCAGCGGCCATCTGCTTGGACCAATTGGCTAAAAACAGAGTAGGTAAGAGATAGTAAAAGAGCAGGAGAAATTAGAAAGTTCCACATTAAACATTTTTTTTCATTTATGAAACAAATTGGGATTTGTGAATATGGGCTATACAAATAAAATTTGATCGATTGATTGAATTATAAGAAACTAGTGGTTTACAACAGGATATAAGGGATTGGATGCGGGTGTGACAAACAGACAGTGGCATAACAATTACAATACATGGATATAGAATCTTTTATGTCTGCAAAAGACCACATGGTCGTGTGATCAACCACAGCATTGAAACCACCCAAAGCCAGTGACTGGTGTGTGTCTATACACATAAACAAATAAACACACACACACACACACACACACAGATGCACATAGAATATATTCCCATCTATTGGTGTGTTGTTCAAATTTCAATGATAATAAAGTTCTAATGTCTTGGCATAACCAATATAAAAAGCCAGCTTTACATCTGACTTGATCCTCGGGGTTTGAGGCTTTGCTCGCTCTGTGTGGTCATGACTACAAACCCAAATCTATTTTCTTTATCTTGGTGTGTATGTCTTGTTGATGCTACCCACAGTGTGAGACTTCACCTCCACCTGACATGGAGGTGCTCGGTATATGGATAAGTAATATGGAATCAAACCAGTCGCACAGACACACACACACACACATACATCACTCGGACACATCGCTCACAAGCACGCTTCATACTCTGGTAAACTCCACCAGCTTATGTAGAATAACAAAGGAAAAGGCAGCAGTTGAATCTCATTAAAGTATAGATGAGGTATTATAGGAAGCGATCCCAAATATCGCCTGCCATTAGGTTGTATGTATATATATATATGTCTTTTTTTTTTTTTCGTTTTGTGCCACCTCGTTCACACTGCTTGTCTGTCTCCGGGTTAATCCCGCCCCCCCCCCCCCCAAATTTTTTCCCCCTCTCCTTCACTCACTGAGATCCAATCAAGTGTTTGGCACCCCTCCAGGCCCCCCCCGTCTCACCTTTGGCTTGCTTAAATTTGAATAATACATGACCTGGCCTAGAAGTGACTTCACAAGCACACATTGATGGGCACACGTAGGGAAAGTGTACAGTGTATTGTGTATACTCACATAAATAATCTCACCAAAGGATCAGTCTTCCTATGTAAATACTCTGGACTTGAAGCTGCATTCTGTCAACAATCCATCAAACAGGGGCCAAGTGGAGCTGCCTGCTGCCTATGTGTGTGTGTGTCTGTGTGTATTTTTGTGAGCATATTTCTGGCAGATTTTCCAGTATAAGCACCCTTGTGTGGATATTATTTTCAGTACAAAAGCTTGAACCTGTGAGTCTATCTGTGTGAATGTGTGTTTGTGTGTGTGTGTGTGCAGTCAGAGCATCTGGCTTCTGTCTGCTCCCCGACATTAGCGCAGACAAGAGAATCAGTGGACTATTGAATGCAATTACAGTGTGCGGGCCAGACAATAAAGATTGATAGTGCTTTCGCCTTTTATCACACACCAAACATACCAGAGGTTAAAGCCTGCGAGCCTTGAGCTGCAGGCATTTTAATAATGATTGAAAATATGCCACCAGAGTGAGAGGGTTTACTTACAAAAAAAAAATCCCAAAACACAAATGCTTATAAAAGCAGCGTGTTTTCCTCCCTTGCAGGGTCAGATGCCCTGTTTGGGCCACCAGAGATTTTTTAGAGACTTTAATCTGTGCCTGTTTTTCAGGTGATGCTAATTGAAGTGCTAATTTTCATTAATGACAAAAGTAGTGACTAAATTGCCAAATGTCAAATAAGTTAATTGAATTAGAAAAACGCTTAACGTTAGTGGAATTTTTAATTCATAGCTTTAATGAAAACTCAATATATTTTTATTGACAAATAAAGAGGAGACAAACTAACTAGTTCTCTTCCTGCCTGCCTGGGGCCTCCAGCCTCATACACATGAAGAGGGGATGGAAGAAGAACAGATAGTAACAGCGGCACTGAGCAAAACAAAACAAAAAATGGAAGAAAGACGACAAGCCACGCAGCTATAAAGTAGCTTATATAGTTTTTTTAAGAAATTAGTCAAATGTCTAACAAAGCAATTTGAACAAATGAAAAAAAAACAACTGGGATTTCCATGCCAAGACAAGAGAAGACATCTGGGAAGGGTCCACTCACTGCTGTGACCTCTTCCAATGCAGACTACAAAGGATGCAGCCCCTGAATTAAGACACAACTTTTGACTCCATTTTGTTCGGTGTGGGGAAGTGGAGACATGTTGTCCATCTTTAGTTACATTTCAGACCTGATTATCTCTGTCCTACCTTCGCTGCAAAATAAATAGCTCCTCCTGGCCGCTGCCCTGATATCCTCCCCAATGCTGCCTTGTATCAGAAGTTTGCTGTAGAAGACAATATTAAGTCAATGTTCAGTGTGTATTATCTGATTATTTTAGATATAGATACAAATATTGATCTCTGGACTGAGGCTAAATTTATTAAAAGTTTCAGTTATTTGCATTGTACAGAATTCTGGACATCTTGTTGCTTATTTAAATTATGGGTTTGTAATTGGCTCTTTCTCTCCACAAAGCACCAGCCAGCTGCAGAGAGCAAAGTTTCTTCCCCCTTTTTTACAACCTGACCTGCAATTCTTTACATGCATGAAAAGAAAACCTGCTCACAATGCTCAGCGGCTGATGTGTTTCATCATTGCCATGCGATTTATGCTAGCGTTTATTTCATCTAGGTGTGCCCAGAACAAAAGGTGCTCGGGAGTGAGGAAGACACCTTAAAATAGTTGGTTGCCAAAGACGTACAATGCATCATGATGAAGGAATAATGGGAGACGGTGACCAAGGACAGATCTGAGAGAGGGAAGAAGAAACAAAGAGCAGGGCAGAGGAGGAAGATGAAAATGACAGGAGGAGAAAAGGACAAAAGAGGATAAGACACAAGATTTTTTTCCGGTAATTTTTAAATGGAGAAAGAGCCAGAGGAATATCAGAGGATGAGTGACACAGTGATTGTTCTATTATGTGCCTGACTGGCCACAGCCCTCTAACATATGAACATGCATGTGTGGCGGCTTTCTGCAGACGCTGCTGTTGATGATTTCTGTCCTATTAGTGATGCTTTTCTGGGACTCTTCTTTTTCATTTGCTCTGTGCCTGAACAGAATAAACACACTTTACCTTTATAAAGCACTGTTTGTCTTTGACATAAAAACCTGTTTACGTTCTTCAGAGAGGGAAAATCACTCTTGATGCCTCTTGAAAGTGTCACTCTGACTGCTTTCTATTTAATGTTGTTTTATCCCTTTTAATTTTGCACCTGGTAAGTCGTGCAACATAATTTTCCCGTTTATTTTCCAGTTTCTGTGGATGACTGTTGTTATGTCTGCTTGTGCTATTGAAGTTTTTCTGCAACTGATTCCAACAAAATTGTTAAATCTCTTCCTGTGAACTGCTTTGACACAGTATTGATTAGAACAAAATGTTATAATAGATCAATTATTTTACCACAAGAGAACTGACAGACATTTAGCAGTTCAACAAATATACAACCTCCGTGTGAACAGAATAAATCTGAATGATTGTTCTCTGGCTCGATTTGTGTTGCGCTGCCACAAAAAGCACAATTTAGACGAATTCAAAAAACTCTTTTTTTGGGGTACACATGGAATTTAATCACCAAAATAATACAATATGTTCACCACTACAGCACTTTCCAGAGCTGCATAAGATGCTCTCACCGTGCACTTTATGAGGAAGATCAGATTAATACAGGGTGGTCTCTCCCTTTGCTCTCAAACAGCTTCAGTTCTTCATGTCATTGATTACCCGTGATTAACCATTACCCGGTAGCATTAACCTGTACACTTTGGAGCTCTCCGCCTACTGAGCTCAGACACCCAACATCAAGTCTTGTCTATAAACCGTTCCCCTTTGAAAGCTTTTTGGAATCTTTGATTTGTGTTCACTCAAACCTTTTCAACTGGTTTTATTTCTGTAATTTGTACTGCTCTGTCTCTTATATGGCATTTTACTCTACTGCCTTGCCTGGTATTTATTGTTTGGCACTTTTCAACGTTCTAATGTTGTGGATTTATGTATACATGCATGCGCACGCACGACTGGACACAAGGACTTTGCATTTAAGTCTCTTCATTGTGGACAGCCTAACCAAAATCGTATCCCCATTACCATGAGCAGTTCATGCCTAACGACAATTCACATCTTACTCTTAAACTTAACCTCAACCTAAGAAATATTATTTTGCCTCATTAGGTCCAGGCTTTGGTCCCCATAAGCTCTATATATTTCTGTATTGATGTGTGTGTGTTTGTGTGTTAGCGTTTATTTATACAATGGATGTTCTCCTGGGAATTCACCATTAGTCTGGGTTCCATGTTTGGGGTGGTTTTGTTTTGCACTTCCATTGCGCTCGTGGTTATACTGTGTGACTACACAGTATGGTGCTAATTAATGCTTTCAGTGGTATTGTTTTTGTTGCACTTATAAAGTGGGCCAAGGCTAACAGACAAACTAGCATCAAATCCCAGCTGAACTGGATGTAAGTGAGGTTTGGTTGTGTCTTACAACCTACAGCTGTGCAGTGAGAGGTTGGTTCTGTCTCTGCCCAGCAGGGTGAGCACTCATGGCACAGATCCACTGGTTTTACCACAAGATCATGATCCCACGGCTCTAGGGTCACTCTTGATAATGTTGTTTACCGCAACAACCTCTTTGTGCATGCATACATAAGCATGTTACAGACGTGAATTCACTTTAACACGTGCACACAGAGCCAGCAGGGCATGCAGCGTGCACACTATGTACAGTAATACATTGCTGAATATCAAAGGAAATTACCCTTCACCTCAGAGCATGGATCTTAGTGAGTTCCTTAACCAGAGGAATGGGCTTTGAACCAGGCAGATTCCCCCAGGGCCTGTATCCCGGCCCCTCCCCAGAACGCTGCGCTGGATAAGGGCCGTAATTCCCACTTTTAGGTTTCCATTAATCTGATCCTGACACAGGGGAGATGGGCTGCTTTGCATATCGCCTTCCCAAGATGGAGGGCTATTTACATGATCGCCTCCAGATTGAATATGATCAGTGGCCCACCTCCTCTGCCTTCCTCTGCAGCTGAGGCAGAAAAATGCAGATTTCCCCTCGGTGGGTATTTGCTGCATTACCATGGGTGAAATATTATTCACTCAGGTATACAGTATCCGCCATAGTGTTTTAATACATCTCAAGTTAGACTTGATGGATATGTGTTATGGAAATTACAGCTCCGTGCTTGATTCCCTTGACAAAGGCCAAATTTCTTTTATGAATGTGACAGCCGACATGGATAGATCGACCCATTTATCATCGCTCACTGATAGCGCTTCACATTATCGCTACTGATGAGCGAGCCCCCCCACACACACTCTCAACAAATGCGAGGAACACTAGTGAACAGTGTTGGATTTGAAACCATGAAGGCAACACCCCATGTAAATGTATCTGTAATGAACGCCGCATACAGGAGGTGCATTATTCTCTTTCTGCTACATTTGTTTCTGAATATCAAATGAATATGATAAATGTGCAGCAAGGGGGCGGCAGCGGCGGCGGCGGGGGTAGCAAAGTAAGCCGAGGATGTGAGATGAGTGATATTGCTATTACACCACCAACAAGGAGCAGCAGAAGTTGAGACGGTGTAAGACTGTAGCGTAGGGGGCAAACACACATGGAGACAAACGCTGACACACACACACACAAACACGGTGAAGTTTCTATGTCTACTTGTCTAAATCTACTGTATCCTTACCCTAACCTTAAGAATTTTTTTTTGCCTTAAATATTATCATGTATTATATATAATGGGGACTTGCTTTTTGTCCCCAGAGGGAAGTATAGTTTCCATACAGTGAGTGTGTAAACAGACTTATATCCCCACACCACTAAGGAAACGTAGACCACACATACTTCACCTTCTATGTAAACACGTTTTCTCCTTGTATGCCCATTATTATCCATCACCTTTTTTCAGTGTGTCAAACTGAGACATGATCCCACCCTCATGTGAGTCCCAGTTGAGAGCTGATACGCAGCGAGACAACAGAAAATAATGGAGTATCTCTGTATAAGCCCTAATGCTGTATAGCGTGAGGAAAGAGCAAATCTGCAATCACACACTACGAGTGTGTGATTGCAGGTTTACGACTACGAAATGCTGGTGAGGAGAGGCTGACCAAACATGCTCTTGTATTTTACTTCTCACTCTTGGCAGGAGACTAGTAGGTGTATATAATCACACCAAAGGTTAACATGTTGAAACTCACTTTTGTTGCATTTTCTAGTGGAAATCATACAATATGTGTCCCTCTCTCCGGCTCGATCATCACCCAGGAAGGCTTACCACATGGAGCTAATTGTCACTTTGACTTACGCTTCATGTAAATAGTGTGAAAGAAACCCCTCATGCATCCTCACTCACTTTGTCTCGGCCTGTTTTGGGGCGCAGGGAAAACATTCAAGCTTCCTGTAAGTGCATTTCATGCTTTTAATTGACACCATTGCATGTTAATTCGAAGCATGTCACGGATCTGTCACACCAGCAAGCTGCCGGTGTCTGACCTCATGTAATGTCGAATTACATTTCAGCACCTCATTGCCGTGGCAACAGATAAGCTTCTCCTGGGTGCTGCCAAGCGGTTCAAACAGTCATGGGTGTTTCTTTTCCTCCGTCGTGTTGCCCTCTTCATTTAGGTGGCCAGAAAACAGTCTGCATAGTGTTGTTTTTAAATTGATTTCCCTGCTGCTGATCACTTCCTCCTCCAGTCTCACTCAGTATCTCTGACTATTCCCCAGAATAGTCAGGAAAATTTAAAAGCAACCAGTGAGCAGCTCTGTATTGATGAGGGAGGTCAAAGGAGAATGGTCAGACTGGTTGGAGCTGACAGAAAAGTTATTTTGACACAGATAATAACGCTTTACAACTGTGGCGAACAGAGAAGCGTCAGAATGAACACCAACCTTGAGGTGGATGATCTACACAACATCAGAGACCACGTCAGGTTCCACTCCTGTCAGCCAGGAACATAAATGTGAGGCTGCAGTGACATGTGGATTTCTGCTGAGGCTGCAGATGTAGAGTCACAATCTGGAGTCAACATATTGAATCCATGGAGTCCACCTGTCTACAATGTTGCCACACTTACAGTCTATCTTGGTCAGTATTGTTTCTGACCACATTCTTACCATCAACTAATGGCTACTTCCTGCAGGACAATGCTTGATTAAGTGAATTCATCAGAGTGCTTGGTTAGTTTGCTTGGCATTTCATGAAAGCATACGTTAAGCGTACATTCCTAAGTCCCTTTCAGACAAACACTTCCATATGGACCTTTTATAACACCATTTGTTGTCAAGGTCATACAATCCTGATATCATTTCCACCATTTCACAGTCCCAAGTGAGTCAAGAAGGATTCCACATGGCTGCGATGGCTGTGAGATGGGCGCTGTTAAAGCAGGCATGATCGTCTCTGACGCCTTACGGTGTGTCTCACACTCCTGTATCCGGTCGAAGAGCAATAGCACTGGCCCCAAGAATAGCTCCAAATTATTCATAGCAAGGTATGACAAGCTCTGGTGAAAAATATGACTGTGTCTGGGTCCGTTGCTGCAGGCCACCGGAAGAGATTAAATATAAATCTATTAGCCTGTAAGTAATACACGTTCACATCAGAGGAGGGACAACCTCTCACTGGACAGCAACTCTGTGACGCAACGTCATCTTACAAACGTATAGTCATCACACCTCTCAATCCACTGAGAGTCAATCACAGGAAAAATCACTACAGGCCTGACTAAGTGATAACTGTAGGTCCGTTATCAACACGTAAGCTTTACTGTGTGGCTCCTGGCAAGAACTTGGCGGAGCAGTCTCAATCAAGACCCGTGTTGCCATAGTTACTTTTCAAGTTACTTGCTTTTAAAAGTAACTAAGTTAGATTAAAAGTTACTTGATTTTAAAAGTAACTAAATTAGATTACAAGTTACTTTATTAGTTACATTCAGCAGCTGGCCGACAACACCCCCGCCGCCTAAACTTTGAAATGACAACCGGTTTAGCCAACACTCACTTTATTAGAAACCGCCGGCCTTGGACCACCCCCCACCATCATCTCACCGGCATTAGCTCGCGAGGTAATGCTGCAAGCTAGCGTTAGCTCGCTGCTGCTACCCGTCAGACATCTAAGTAGCTGCATAAACATGCTGATCGTCGAGGCGGAGACCCCCGGGACACCTCTAAACGTTGACTCAACAGTGTGGAAGGATGCTGCTGCTGCACCAGCTCCAGCTCCCACTGCTCCCACTGCGGGGCTGCACTGGGTAGTTGGGGCTCTCCCAGCTAGGCTTCGGCCCACCTGACTCTGGTTCAAAACGATATGGTTGCAGGATTGTATCTTCGTCTCCAGTAGCCATATTTCTACAGAGGTAATGGATAGCTAAAAATCTGGGTGCTTGTATCTCGTGAAGGAGGGAGGAGGGGTGAGGTTGGAGAGAGGAAGAGGGGTGGGGGATTGAGAGGGGGGCGGGGCGCTCAAAACAGGTCAATCTGAGGAGGGCTGTTTTAGCCAGGGTAAAACGGTGCTGTTTCATATGATCCTTATTTTGACCAACATATGTTACAGATATTTCATTAAGACCCCAAGGAACCATATCAACTGTGGTAAATTGGGCATACGATGGGTGCTTTAAAACATTCTGACTGTTCCAATACCAATGGAGACGATTTGCATATCCACTAATCATGCACCAACATTTCAAGTCATTCACAGAGTGGAAACAGTCACATTTCTGTGGAGCACAATGCAGAATAAAATGTAAATGTGTGTTTTATATTCAGCACTCAGCCAGTCATGTGACTTTTGATCTTGGTCTCAACTTACCTCCATTTGCCTTTATTTCAAAATAGGTTTCTCATATTATTTCAGTAAACGTATGCATCACATCTTAGAAGGTGATAACATTTATTTTTTATAATAAATGTTGTAATGTTGTAACATTCAAGCATTAACTAGCAACCGTGGACGTCAATGTAGTAAAGTAAAAGCAAACATTTCCTTGTAGATGAGTTAAGTATCAGGGTTAAACTCCAAGCATAAGTATCTGTATTGTAAACTGTAGGCAAGTGCATTAGCGAATGTACTCAATAAGAGTCATTCACAGATATTTAAGTAAGCAGACCCCTTATAGAGAAGCTGCTCTGTGAAGTAAATAAACTTTTAGAGTTAGACAGAACTTTAATCAAAGAAAAGTTCAACAAATGCGAAGGTTAAAGGTCATGGTTACCCTGGGTAATAATAATAACAGGTAAAACATGATGGAACTAAAAGGAATTAGAAGGAACAAAGTTGGTGAAAGATGAGAATCAAGAATTTTAAAATCACTTTCGTCTTCTCTTATTCTGGTGCCGTGTTGTTGTTATTGTGAGGCTGCAGTGATCTATCAAATATTGAACATTGTTTGTGAGCAAAGTGGCAGCTTGTTATAAAGGATGGACTGGGGAATGAGCTCATCAGGCCTTACGATTATCAAAGAATTACAACTGAGCACAAATCCTCCACTTTATTGAAGCAGGTTATTTAGGAGCTTGTTTACCCCTCAGCCAGAAGCTTTAAGCAGTGCACTTGATCAGTGGCAGTGTGAAACTTTGGACTGTATGCATACACACGGAGGAAGGTGCTGAACAACAGGATCACTCTCGCACACATGCAAGCACACACACACATGTGCGCGCACACAGTCTCACTCGCTCTTACCCGCCAACACACATACAGCTCACTTTTAGCCCTCAGGCGTCGCATTTGAGAGTTTCATTTACTTGATTAAATCATATTTGCATATGGAAATTGTTTGAAAATGATATTAATTTGTTTTATTCAAAGGAGAATTACTTTTTCATATTAAAGCTAAATCAGACGAAGGCAGCAGCAGTGACAGGTGACGGTATTGAACTTTGCTCAGCTGAGGCCTGGCGGCATTACCATGCTTGTGTGTGTATACACGAAGCTTGTGTCTTTTCTCGGATATAAATTAGTTAAATAATGTCCGTCTCAGGCGTCCAACACGGCATCCCAAATCCTGCTCCTCTTCCTCCCTTTTAATAAAGACGAAGGTCATTTGCGCGGCAGCAGGCGGCAGGATTTTCCTCAACCTTGTGCGTCGTGTCCAGGTGTATGTGACTGATGCGGCGCCTTGAGACTGCACCGTGGGACAGATCTCCTCCTGAGCCAACTTAACTTATCAGGAACACGGAGCAAAAAAATCAGGCTAATTAATTAAGAACAGTATTAGAAGTAATGGGATATTATAATATAAATTGCTACATTCTGGAACCAATTTAATCCAATTACTGGAACCCCTCATGAATATAATACCTCCACAATCACTCTGTCAGAGTCCAAAGGGAGATGTGTCTGACTATTAAGACTGAAAGAAAAGGGAAAGGGAAAAAAAAAAAAAGCTGCTCCCTTTTAACAGTGAACACCAGTGATGATTTAAATGGTTGAGAGGAACTGTTCATTTGAGTAATAAACCTAATGATGATTTTTTTTTTTTTCCTAATTGACATTTCGACCATTTACAACCTGAGTAGGTTTTTGTTTGAGCTCCCATGTGTTTGATAAAGACGAATGACTGTAAAGGCTGATTGGTGCTTTTACTCTTAATGGCCTCTACCCAATTAAAGAAAATGTCTTAAAAGAAACAAAAGAGTACAATTTTAGACCAGTTAAAGTGGAGTGCTTTTCGGAGGAGTGGATAGGAAGAACTGACATTACGAATGACGCCAACTTTGAGAATCATTTCACGATAAATCCACATCACAGCATATCAAACTTAAATGAGTGCTTTTGAGGAGATTTAGAGTTTGGAGGCGACGCTGGAACTCATCACTTTATCGAAAGAGATAGTTCTCTCCATACGCCAGCTTAACCGCATCCTTCCACCATGTTCTGTGGTAATCCGCCTTGAAGTTTTTGTGTAATCTTGCTCTAAAAACAAACAGAGAGGGTTTGAAAATGTAACATCCAAGGTGGAGGTGAAACCATGAAAAGAGAAGCAGGGATGAAAGAGAAAGTAATGGAGAAATGATACAGAAAATCTGTGTACTGGAGCTAAAGAACAACAGAGTGGGAGAGAGACGAAGCTTAAACATTTCATAGTATTTCATGTATTTGAGTGTAATCAATTAAATGTGTGGAGCTATACGCTGTTGACAGGGGTAGACACTGGTGCATCCTGAAAACCCATCAGAGGCACTGATCACGAATTCAGAGGGTAACTTCTCCAGGCTGGGAACAAAGTGGTCGTAAAACTTTCCAAAGAAGAAATGAAACTATTCAACCGCGCCTTGATGCATATTCAATTATTTCAACTTCTTTTTCGGACCAGAGCAAAACAAGAGGAGAGATGTCATTAAACAGACACATAAGGATATTAGTGTGAGATATGGAAGAGTATATGAAAGAGGAGCCCTGTATTCCCCGGTGAATCCCTCAGACAATCAAGCCAAAGAATGGAGCAGAATGAATTGAGATGCGTGTTGTTGCCGTTTGTGAGAAAATCCTCGGCTCACCAGTAAAGCTATTATCCCATACCAGCAAATACAATAAAATTTGAATCAATTCAGTTTTACTGATACCCTCACAAGCAATCTAGCAGGTAGTGTTGGTAGAGTCACAGAGCAACATCTCATCCCACCTTATTCTCATCAACAAACAGCACATAATACAATAACACACAATGTAATTGTAACGGTAGATGCAGTTGAGAAACACTATGGCCCTCTTTGTTTTGGTGGTATTATTTTACGCCTAGAGATGGTAAATGTTCATATAATTGCATCTGACATGCCTTAAACAGCTTTCTCCATCAGTATATTGCTATACAATATAATGCAATTTGTCTGTTTAGTAGATTAAATCATCTCCGTTTAAAACAGGGTGATATATTCACACGTTTATTCTCTTGTTTAAGTTAAGAGAAAAATGTCAATGTGATTTTAAATTCTGAAAGTCTGAAACATACCATTAAGTGGTTCTTTACAGCAGCTAAAGACTCAACACACTATTTAAGTATTATCTGCTTTTTTGTTACAAGTACATTATGTATTTACGAATGGGTATCTCAAGCAGCCAACTGAATTTGGTGAGGGTAAAGCCTCCTTTGAGAACTATTGAGCTAAGAACCAAACTTGTAAAGCAAAGAACTAAAATAAAAAGGGAATTACGAAAAAAGGCAAGGCTCAGCTAGTGTCATCAGAAGGTGGCAGTATAGAGTAAAATATGGCTGTAATAAACAGACAAAAAGTAGAATTTGTGAACCAGGAATATAAGTGGTTGGCCAACCACTAAAGATAAGATGAAGAAGAGAACAAAATCTTGGTCATATTTGAGAAGAAAGTGGAGAAAGAGCTTCAGGATTTTTTTTTTCAATTGGGCAAGTTGTATTAATGGAGCGATGCTTGCAAGCCAATTTAGGCAGCCAACTTGAGCTGCTCTGATCATGTGACATGCCTCTCTCTAAAATCCTGTGTCATACACACCCTCCCAGCATGGCAACCTTTTTAAGCCGCAAAGATTTCCTTTCTCTCCCTTTGCTTGTCAATGGCTCTGCAGCAACCTGTAGGCCCCAATAGGAGATCAATCATTTACTCCTCTCTCCCAATTATATTTATGTAATCTTATCTGGAGAAGTGATGAAGTTGGAGCCTAGACACCAAACTCTTTGTGTTCTGCTGATGTAATAGACTTGTGTGAAAGAGATCAGAGAATATCAGAAGAATATCCTTCAATTTTTTGTGAGATAAATCCATAGCTAAGAAAAAGACTAGGAATTAAGATTAAGATGCATTAAGATGCATTTATTAGTCCCAAACACATGCAAAGGCACACTCATGCAGGTAGGGAAATTTAATCTCTGCATTTAACCCATCTGGTGCAGGACACACAGAGCAGTGAGCGACCATGTACGGCGCTCGGGGAGCAGATGTTGGGGGAGTAAGGTGCCTTGCTCAGGGGCACTAGACAGGGTAGGGAGACTCTTGGCTATTTGGACAGATCAATCCAGGTTCGTCTTTTGTTGTCTCTCCGTGGAGTCGAACCAGAGACGAACCAGAGACCTTCTCTGCCCATAGTCCAAGTTTCTGCCACTAGACCACCGCAGGGAAGGTTACTCTTTGGACTCTTACAAAAGTCAAAATTGACGATTTCCTACAATCCTGGGTCTGTCTCGATGGCAGTTTGACATGTGTCTATTGTGTTCCTTTTGATTTGCAGAATGCATTGTAAAAGTATTTTTGTTCAAGCTAGACAAATTTGGGTTATTTACAGAGCCATAGGTCAACGCTTATTTTATCTAATTGCCTCCTGCTGTTTCCACTTTTGCCACTGTTTCTTAAATCTGTCCCTCCACTTCTGGAAGTGCTCCTTCACCTTACAAACAAGCAATAATGCAACACCCTTAATGTGACTGCAAATTCTGTACCACAAGAGCCGGCAGTCACTCAATTTAGAGAGAACTCTGCTGAAGTGAATATGTAAATATATTGTCCTTGAAGATAAAACACTTTTTCAAATGTAATATTCTGACACCCTGTGTTTGGTAAGAAGTCACCGACAAAAATCAGTTTACTCTTCTAATATTAGGGCAAAAGCTGTTTACATTTTCAAAACAGATTAACTGTGTTGTCTAGTGTACAGCAGTGAAAAAGCAAGCACACTTTACAAATTGAAAACTAGAATGGCACTCAGTACAGCACATACATCCGCCAAGGCCCAGCTTATATTCAAACAAATGGACCAACATTCATATACGAAGCTATCAGTCCTCTAAATGTGCCTGATTTAGATCAAGCTCTATGAATTGTTGTAAAACGTTGAAAATGCTGAAAAATGTCCTATCTACAAAGTTTAGTCAAGTTTAGTGGTAATCTGCCTAGTAGTTTTTGTGTAATCTTACAAGCAAACAAACCAAATGACAGCGGTGAAAACACAACCTCCTTGGCAAAGGTGAAGATACAACTAAATCAGACAAGTTGTACCAAGTAGTTCACCTAAAAGAGCACTACACCATTTTAATATTGAACTCCTACAGAAATGTTTGACTCACAGTGGGCAGTTTTCAATCAGTCAGTACCCACAATGCAACTCGAACACCAACAGGTGGGTTGTAGATTCGGATGTGTTGGGTCATTAGCATTCAAACTTGTAATCTTTAAGCCCAACTGACATCAACTCAAATGCTCAAAAGTAGTATGACAACCCATGACCAAGTGTGATGAGCA